>NW_027258615.1:0-63768 GCF_045791955.1 Oncorhynchus clarkii lewisi
CAACCAGGTACTATATATATATCAGCTGAGAACGACCTGGTACTATATATCAGCTGAGAACAACCAGGTACTATATATCAGCTGAGAACGACCAGGTACAATATATCAGCTGAGAACAACCAGGTACAATATATCAGCTGAGAACAACCAGGTACTATATATATCAGCTGAGAACGACCAGGTACTATATATCAGCTGAGAACGACCAGGTACTATAGATCAGCTGAGAACGACCAGGTACTAAAGATCAGCTGATAACAACCAGATACTATATATCAGCTGAGAACAACCAGGTACTATATATCAGCTGAGAACGACCAGGTACAATATATCAGCTGAGAACGACCAGGTACAATATTTCAGCTGAGAACAACCAGGTACTATATATCAGCTGAGAACGACCAGGTACTATATATCAGCTGAGAACGACCAGGTACTATAGATCAGCTGAGAACGACCAGGTACTATATATCAGCTGATAACAACCAGATACTATATATCAGCTGAGAACGACCAGGTACTATAGATCAGCTGAGAACGACCAGGTACTATATATCAGCTGAGAATGACCAGGTACTATAATGATGAGAACAACCAGGTACGATAATGCTGAGAACGACCAGGTACTACAATGCTGAGAACGACCAGGTACTATATATCAGCTGACAACAGCAGGTACTGTATATCACCTGAGAATGGCCAGGTACAATATACCAGCTGAGAACGGCCAACATATCAGCTGAGAACGACCAGGTACTATATATATCATCTGAGAACGACCAGGAACAAAATATCAGCTTAGAACAGCCAGGAACTATAATGCTGAGAACAACCAGGTACTATATATCAGTTGAGAACGACCAGGTAATATATACGAGCTGATAACGACCAGGTACTATATATCAGCTGAGAACGACCAGGTAATATATACGAGCTGATAATGACCAGATACTATATATCAGCTGAGAACAACCAGGTACTATAATGCTTAGAACGACCAGGTACTATATATCAGCTGACAACAGCAGGTACTGTATATCACCTGAGAACGGCTAGGTACTATAGATCAGCTGAGAACGACCAGGTACTATAGATCAGCTGATAACAACCAGATACTATATATCAGCTGAGAACAACCAGGTACTATATATCAGCTGAGAACGACCAGGTACAATATATCAGCTGAGAACGACCAGGTACAATATATCAGCTGAGAACAACCAGGTACTATATATCAGCTGAGAACGACCAGGTACTATATATCAGCTGAGAACGACCAGGTACTATAGATCAGCTGAGAACGACCAGGTACTATATATCAGCTGATAACAACCAGATACTATATATCAGCTGAGAACGACCAGGTACTATAGATTAGCTGAGAACGACCAGGTACTATATATCAGCTGAGAACGACCAGGTACTATATATCAGCTGAGAATGACCAGGTACTATATATCAGCTGAGAATGACCAGGTACTATAATGATGAGAACAACCAGGTACGATAATGCTGAGAACGACCAGGTACTACAATGCTGAGAACGACCAGGTACTATATATATCATCTGAGAACGACCAGGAACAAAATATCAGCTTAGAACAGCCAGGAACTATAATGCTGAGAACAACCAGGTACTATATATCAGTTGAGAACGACCAGGTAATATATACGAGCTGATAACGACCAGGTACTATATATCAGCTGAGAACAACCAGGTACTATAATGCTTAGAACGACCAGGTACTATATATCAGCTGACAACAGCAGGTACTGTATATCACCTGAGAACGGCCAGGTACTATATATCAGCTGACAACAGCAGGTACTGTATATCACCTGAGAATGGCCAGGTACTATATACCAGCTGAGAACGGCCAACATATCAATCAGCTGAGAACGACCAGGTACTATATATATATCATCTGAGAACGACCAGGAACAAAATATCAGCTTAGAACAGCCAGGAACTATAATGCTGAGAACAACCAGGTACTATATATCAGTTGAGAACGACCAGGTAATATATACGAGCTGATAACGACCAGGTACTATATATCAGCTGAGAACGACCAGTTACTATATATCAGCTGAGAATGACCAGGTACTATATCTCAGCTGAGAACGACCAGGTACTATATATCAGCTGAGAACGATCAGGTACTATAATGCTGAGAACGACCACGTACTATATATCAGCTGAGAACCACCAGGTACTATATATCAGCTGAGAACGACCAGGTACTATATATCAGCTGAGAACGATCAGGTACTATAATGCTGAGAACGACCACGTACTATATATCAGCTGAGAACCACCAGGTACTATATATCAGCTGAGAACGACCAGGTACTATATATCAGCTGAGAACGACCAGGTACTATAGATCAGCTGAGAACCACCAGGTACTATAGATCAGCTGATAACAACCAGATACTATAGATCAGCTGAGAACGACCAGGTACTATAGATCAGCTGAGAACGACCAGGTACTATATATCAGCTGAGAACGACCAGGTACTATAATGATGAGACCGACCAGGTACGATAATGCTGAGAACGACCAGGTACTACAATGCTGAGAACGACCAGGTACTATATATCAGCTTAGAACTATCAGGTACTATATATTACCTGAAAACAGCCAGGTACTATAATGCTGAGAACAACCAGGTACTATATATCAGCTGAGAACCACCAGGTACTATAGATCAGCTGAGAACCACCAGGTACTATATATAAGGAGAGCAACCAGGTACTATAACGCTGAGAACGACCATGTACTATAATGCTGAGAACGAAAAGGTGCCATAATCAATTTACACCAGGCTGAGAACGACCAGGTACTATAATCAATTTAAACCCGGGTCAGAAGGACCAGGTACAATATATCAGCTGAGAACAACCAGGTACTATATATATATATCAGCTGAGAACGACCTGGTACTATATATCAGCTGAGAACAACCAGGTACTATATATCAGCTGAGAACGACCAGGTACAATATATCAGCTGAGAACAACCAGGTACTATATATATCAGCTGAGAACGACCAGGTACTATATATCAGCTGAGAACGACCAGGTACTATATATCAGCTGAGAACGACCAGGTACTATAGATCAGCTGAGAACGACCAGGTACTATAGATCAGCTGATAACAACCAGATACTATATATCAGCTGAGAACTACCAGGTACTATAGATCAGCTGAGAACGACCAGGTACAATATATCAGCTGAGAACGACCAGGTACAATATATCAGCTGAGAACAACCAGGTACTATATATATCAGCAGAGAACGACCAGGTACTATATATCAGCTGAGAACGACCAGGTACTATATATCAGCTGAGAACGACCAGGTACTATAGATCAGCTGAGAACGACCAGGTACTATAGATCAGCTGATAACAACCAGATACTATATATCAGCTGAGAACAACCAGGTAATATATATCAGCTGAGAACGACCAGGTACAATATATCAGCTGAGAACGACCAGGTACAATATAACAGCTGAGAACAACCAGGTACTATATATATCAGCAGAGAACGACCAGGTACTATATATCAGCTGAGAACGACCAGGTACTATATATCAGCTGAGAACGACCAGGTACTATAGATCAGCTGAGAACGACCAGGTACTATAGATCAGCTGATAACAACCAGATACTATATATCAGCTGAGAACTACCAGGTACTATAGATCAGCTGAGAATGACCAGGTACTATAGATCAGCTGATAACAACCAGATACTACATATCAGCTGATAACAACCAGATACTATATATCAGCTGAGAACGACCAGGTACTATATATCAGCTGAGAATGACCAGGTACTATATATCAGCTGAGAATGACCAGGTACTATAATGATGAGAACAACCAGGTACGATAATGCTGAGAACGACCAGGTACTACAATGCTGAGAACGACCAGGTACTATATATCAGCTGACAACAGCAGGTACTGTATATCACTTGAGAATGGCCAGGTACTATATACCAGCTGAGAACGGCCAACATATCAGCTGAGAACGACCAGGTACTATATATATCATCTGAGAACGACCAGGAACAAAATATCAGCTTAGAACAGCCAGGAACTATAATGCTGAGAACAACCAGGTACTATATATCAGTTGAGAACGACCAGGTAATATATACGAGCTGATAACGACCAGGTACTATATATCAGCTGAGAACGACCAGGTAATATATACGAGCTGATAATGACCAGGTACTATAGATCAGCTGAGAACCACCAGGTACAATATATCAGCTGAGAACGACCAGGTACTATAGATCAGCTGAGAACCACCAGGTACTATAGATCAGCTGATAACAACCAGATACTATAGATCAGCTGAGAACGACCAGGTACTATAGATCAGCTGAGAACGACCAGGTACTATAGATCAGCTGATAACAACCAGATACTATATATCAGCTGAGAACGACCAGGTACTATAATGATGAGACCGACCAGGTACGATAATGCTGAGAACGACCAGGTACTACAATGCTGAGAACGACCAGGTACTATATATCAGCTGAGAACGACCAGGTAATATATACGAGCTGATAATGACCAGGTACTATATATCAGCTGAGAACGACCAGGTACTATAATGCTGAGAACAACCAGGTACTATAATGCTTAGAACGACCAGGTACTATATATCAGCTGACAACAGCAGGTACTGTATATCACCTGACAATGGCCAGGAACTATATACCAGCTGAGAACGGCCAACATATCAGCTGAGAACGACCAGGTACTATATATATCATCTGAGAACGACCAGGAACAAAATATCAGCTTAGAACAGCCAGGTACTATAATGCTGAGAACAACCAGGTAAAATATACGAGCTGATAACGACCAGGCACTATATATCAGCTGAGAACGACCAGGTGTTATATATCAGCTGAGAACGACCAGGTACTATATATCAGCTGAGAACGACCAGGTACTATATATCAGCTGAGAACGACCAGGTACTATATATCAGCTGAGAACGACCAGGTACTATATATCAGCTGAGAACAACCAGGTACTATAATGCTGAGAACGACCAGGTACTATATATCAGCTGAGAACAACCAGGTACTATAATGCTGAGAACGACCAGGTCCTATAATGATGAGAACGACCAGGTCCTATAATGCTGAGAACGAACAGGTACTATAATGCTGAGAACGAACAGGTACTATAATGCTGAGAACGACCAGGTCCTATAATGATGAGAACGACCAGGTCCTATAATGATGAGAACGACCAGGTCCTATAATGCTGAGAACGACCAGGTCCTATAATGCTGAGAACGACCAGGTACTATAATGCTGAGAACGACCAGGTACTATAATGATGAGAACGACCAGGTACTATAATGATGAGAACGACCAGGTACTATAATGCTGAGAACGACCAGGTACTATAATGATGAGAACGACCAGGTCCTAAATATCAGCTGAGAACACCCAGGTCCTATAATGCTGAGAACGACCAGGTCCTAAATATCAGCTGAGAACAACCAGGTACTATAATGATGAGAACGACCAGGTCCTATAATGATAAGAACGACCAGGTCCTATAATGATGAGAACGACCAGGTCCTATAATGATGAGAACGACCAGGTCCTATAATGATGAGAACGACCAGGTCCTATAATGATGAGAACGACCAGGTCCTATAATGCTGAGAACGACCAGGTCCTAAATATCAGCTGAGAACAACCAGGTACTATAATGATGAGAACGACCAGGTCCTATAATGATAAGAACGACCAGGTCCTATAATGATGAGAACGACCAGGTCCTATAATGATGAGAACGACCAGGTCCTATAATGATGAGAACGACCAGGTCCTATAATGATGAGAACGACCAGGTCCTATAATGATGAGAACGACCAGGTCCTAAACATCAGTAGGGTGAGAGAGATATGAACGGCGATAAACTCACTCGGCCATCAGCCAGACACCATGGACATCGCCATCCTCATCCTGATTGACCAGAGCCTTGATGTCCTCAAGAGCTTGGTCCATGGTCCCTGGCTAAACAAAAACAACAACAAAAAAACACATGGTTAAAGATCATTCCTCCGTAAATGGGACAATTATTAGATGTAGAAGCACAAACGGTTTCAATGTCTCTTAATAAGAACAAAAGGTTTTGTTGTGTTTTCTCTGCAGTCCAGCAGTATGACTCTGTACCGTAACATCCTGTATATAGCCTCCACATTGACTCTGTACCGGTACCCCCTGTATATAGCCTCCACATTGACTCTGTACCGTAATACCCTGTATATAGCCTCCACATTGACTCTGTACCGTAACACCCTGTATATAGCCTCCACATTGACTCTGTACCGTAAGACCCTGTATATAGCCTCCACATTGACTCTGTACCGTAACACCCTGTATATAGCCTCCACATTGACTCTGTACCGGTACCCCCTGTATATAGCCTCCACATTGACTCTGTACCGTAATACCCTGTATATAGCCTCCACATTGACTCTGTACCGTAACACCCTGTATATAGTCTCCACATTGACTCTGTACCGTAACACCCTGTATATAGCCTCCACATTGACTCTGTACCGTAACACCCTGTATATAGCCTCCACATTGACTCTGTACCGGTACCCCCTGTATATAACCTCCACCTCAGTGGGTGGTTTTCAAATTATTATTTTTTGATTACCCATCTCTTACACATTGGTAGAAAAAAAAGTTTGGTCCAAATAGGATGTTGGGTAGTATATTTATTGAATATTATTTTAATCCTATACATTTAAAAATGGCCAATTTGGTTGCAATACAATTAGCTTAATTTCTTAGAGAGTGTTTAATTTTTTATTTATTTAACTAGGCAAGTCAGTTAAGAACAAATTCTTATTTTCAATGACAGCCTAGGAACAGTGGGCTAACTGCCTGTTCAGGGGCAGAACGACAGATTTTGTACCTTGTCAGCTCGGGGATTTGAACCTTTCGGTTACTAGTCCAATGCTCTAACCACTAGGCTACCCTGCCGCCTCCACACTCTAACCACTAGGCTACCCTGCCGCCACAGCAGGAATGTAGCAGGAATTCAGAACAACTTGAGAGGGTGGGTGTCAAAATCATTTTCTTGTTGCTTTTTTGAAGGAACCTTCCGGTTACTAGTCCAACACTCTAACCACTCTGAAGGAACCTTCCGGTTACTAGTCCAACGCTCTAACCACTCTGAAGGAACCTTCCGGTTACTAGTCCAACGCTCTAACCACTCTGAAGGAACCTTCCGGTCACTAGTCCAACGCTCTAACCACTCTGAAGGAACCTTCCGGTTACTAGTCCAACGCTCTAACCACTCTGAAGGAACCCTAATCTGAACCCTCTCCATGTCTGACCTCAGAGTAAAAAGATAAGCACACAATACTTGGACACGTCAGTTTATAACAACTCTTGATTAATAATGTGATTAGTTTAGGAGTGTCAGTCTGGCCTGGCAGCTGATTAAGCACTAGTGTATTTACTGTAGGTGTGATTAGTTTAGGAGTGTCAGTCTGGCCTGGCAGCTGATTAGGCACTAGTGTATTTACTGTAGGTGTGATTAGTTTAGGAGTGTCTGTCTGGCCTGGCAGCTGATTAGGCACTAGTGTATTTACTGTAGGTGTGATTAGTTTAGGAGTGTCAGTCTGGCCTGGCAGCTGAATAAAGCACTAGTGTATTTACTGTAGGTGTGATTAGTTTAGGAGTGTCTGTCTGGCAGCTGATTAGGCACTAGTGTATTTACTGTAGGTGTGATTAGTTTAGGAGTGTCTGTCTGGCCTGGCAGCTGATTAAGCACTAGTGTATTTACTGTAGGTGTGATTAGTTTAGGAGTGTCAGTCTGGCCTGGCAGCTGATTAAGCACTAGTGTATTTACTGTAGGTGTGATTAGTTTAGGAGTGTCTGTCTGGCCTGGCAGCTGATTAAGCACTAGTGTATTTACTGTAGGTGTGATTAGTTTAGGAGTGTCTGTCTGGCCTGGCAGCTGATTAGGCACTAGTGTATTTACTGTAGGTGTGATTAGTTTAGGAGTGTCTGTCTGGCCTGGCAGCTGATTAGGCACTAGTGTATTTACTGTAGGTGTGATTAGTTTAGGAGTGTCTGTCTGGCCTGGCAGCTGATTAGGTACTAGTGTATTTACTGTAGGTGTGATTAGTTTAGGAGTGTCTGTCTGGCCTGGCAGCTGATTAGGCACTAGTGTATTTACTGTAGGTGTGATTAGTTTAGGAGTGTCTGTCTGGCCTGGCAGCTGATTAGGCACTAGTGTATTTACTGTAGGTGTGATTAGTTTAGGAGTGTCTGTCTGGCAGCTGATTAAGCACTAGTGTATTTACTGTAGGTGTGATTAGTTTAGGAGTGTCAGTCTGGCCTGGCAGCTGATTAAGTACTAGTGTATTTACTGTAGGTGTGATTAGTTTAGGAGTGTCTGTCTGGCCTGGCAGCTGATTAAGCACTAGTGTATTTACTGTAGGTGTGATTAGTTTAGGAGTGTCAGTCTGGCCTGGCAGCTGATTAAGCACTAGTGTATTTACTGTAGGTGTGATTAGTTTAGGAGTGTCAGTCTGGTCTGGCAGCTGATTAGGCACTAGTGTATTTACTGTAGGTGTGATTAGTTTAGGAGTGTCTGTCTGGCCTGGCAGCTGATTAAGCACTAGTGTATTTACTGTAGGTGTGATTAGTTTAGGAGTGTCTGTCTGGCCTGGCAGCTGATTAAGCACTAGTGTATTTACTGTAGGTGTGATTAGTTTAGGAGTGTCAGTCTGGCCTGGCAGCTGATTAAGCACTAGTGTATTTACTGTAGGTGTGATTAGTTTAGGAGTGTCTGTCTGGCCTGGCAGCTGATTAAGCACTAGTGTATTTACTGTAGGTGTGATTAGTTTAGGAGTGTCTGTCTGGCCTGGCAGCTGATTAAGCACTAGTGTATTTACTGTAGGTGTGATTAGTTTAGGAGTGTCTGTCTGGCAGCTGATTAAGCACTAGTGTATTTACTGTAGGTGTGATTAGTTTAGGAGTGTCTGTCTGGCAGCTGATTAAGCACTAGTGTATTTACTGTAGGTGTGATTAGTTTAGGAGTGTCAGTCTGGCCTGGCAGCTGATTAAGTACTAGTGTATTTACTGTAGGTGTGATTAGTTTAGGAGTGTCTGTCTGGCCTGGCAGCTGATTAAGCACTAGTGTATTTACTGTAGGTGTGATTAGTTTAGGAGTGTCTGTCTGGCAGCTGATTAAGCACTAGTGTATTTACTGTAGGTGTGATTAGTTTAGGAGTGTCTGTCTGGCAGCTGATTAAGCACTAGTGTATTTACTGTAGGTGTGATTAGTTTAGGAGTGTCAGTCTGGCCTGGCAGCTGATTAAGTACTAGTGTATTTACTGTAGGTGTGATTAGTTTAGGAGTGTCTGTCTGGCCTGGCAGCTGATTAAGCACTAGTGTATTTACTGTAGGTGTGATTAGTTTAGGAGTGTCAGTCTGGCCTGGCAGCTGATTAAGCACTAGTGTATTTACTGTAGGTGTGATTAGTTTAGGAGTGTCAGTCTGGCCTGGCAGCTGATTAAGCACTAGTGTATTTACTGTAGGTGTGATTAGTTTAGGAGTGTCTGTCTGGCCTGGCAGCTGATTAAGCACTAGTGTATTTACTGTAGGTGTGATTAGTTTAGGAGTGTCTGTCTGGCCTGGCAGCTGATTAAGCACTAGTGTATTTACTGTAGGTGTGATTAGTTTAGGAGTGTCTGTCTGGCAGCTGATTAAGCACTAGTGTATTTACTGTAGGTGTGATTAGTTTAGGAGTGTCTGTCTGGCAGCTGATTAAGCACTAGTGTATTTACTGTAGGTGTGATTAGTTTAGGAGTGTCAGTCTGGCCTGGCAGCTGATTAAGTACTAGTGTATTTACTGTAGGTGTGATTAGTTTAGGAGTGTCTGTCTGGCCTGGCAGCTGATTAAGCACTAGTGTATTTACTGTAGGTGTGATTAGTTTAGGAGTGTCAGTCTGGCCTGGCAGCTGATTAAGCACTAGTGTATTTACTGTAGGTGTGATTAGTTTAGGAGTGTCAGTCTGGCCTGGCAGCTGATTAAGCACTAGTGTATTTACTGTAGGTGTGATTAGTTTAGGAGTGTCAGTCTGGCCTGGCAGCTGATTAAGCACTAGTGTATTTACTGTAGGTGTGATTAGTTTAGGAGTGTCTGTCTGGCCTGGCAGCTGATTAAGCACTAGTGTATTTACTGTAGGTGTGATTAGTTTAGGAGTGTCAGTCTGGCCTGGCAGCTGATTAAGCACTAGTGTATTTACTGTAGGTGTGATTAGTTTAGGAGTGTCTGTCTGGCCTGGCAGCTGATTAAGCACTAGTGTATTTACTGTAGGTGTGATTAGTTTAGGAGTGTCAGTCTGGCCTGGCAGCTGATTAAGCACTAGTGTATTTACTGTAGGTGTGATTAGTTTAGGAGTGTCTGTCTGGCCTGGCAGCTGATTAAGCACTAGTGTATTTACTGTAGGTGTGATTAGTTTAGGAGTGTCTGTCTGGCCTGGCAGCTGATTAAGCACTAGTGTATTTACTGTAGGTGTGATTAGTTTAGGAGTGTCTGTCTGGCCTGGCAGCTGATTAGGCACTAGTGTATTTACTGTAGGTGTGATTAGTTTAGGAGTGTCTGTCTGGCCTGGCAGCTGATTAAGCACTAGTGTATTTACTGTAGGTGTGATTAGTTTAGGAGTGTCAGTCTGGCCTGGCAGCTGATTAAGCACTAGTGTATTTACTGTAGGTGTGATTAGTTTAGGAGTGTCTGTCTGGCCTGGCAGCTGATTAGGTACTAGTGTATTTACTGTAGGTGTGATTAGTTTAGGAGTGTCAGTCTGGCCTGGCAGCTGATTAGGCACTAGTGTATTTACTGTAGGTGTGATTAGTTTAGGAGTGTCAGTCTGGCCTGGCAGCTGATTAAGCACTAGTGTATTTACTGTAGGTGTGATTAGTTTACGAGTGTCTGTCTGGCCTGGCAGCTGATTAAGCACTAGTGTATTTACTGTAGGTGTGATTAGTTTAGGAGTGTCTGTCTGGCCTGGCAGCTGATTAAGCACTAGTGTATTTACTGTAGGTGTGATTAGTTTAGGAGTGTCTGTCTGGCCTGGCAGCTGATTAAGCACTAGTGTATTTACTGTAGGTGTGATTAGTTTAGGAGTGTCTGTCTGGCCTGGCAGCTGATTAGGCACTAGTGTATTTACTGTAGGTGTGATTAGTTTAGGAGTGTCTGTCTGGCCTGGCAGCTGATTAAGCACTAGTGTATTTACTGTAGGTGTGATTAGTTTAGGAGTGTCTGTCTGGCCTGGCAGCTGATTAGGCACTAGTGTATTTACTGTAGGTGTGATTAGTTTAGGAGTGTCTGTCTGGCCTGGCAGCTGATTAAGCACTAGTGTATTTACTGTAGGTGTGATTAGTTTAGGAGTGTCTGTCTGGCCTGGCAGCTGATTAAGCACTAGTGTATTTACTGTAGGTGTGATTAGTTTAGGAGTGTCTGTCTGGCCTGGCAGCTGATTAGGCACTAGTGTATTTACTGTAGGTGTGATTAGTTTAGGAGTGTCAGTCTGGCCTGGCAGCTGATTAAGCACTAGTGTATTTACTGTAGGTGTGATTAGTTTAGGAGTGTCAGTCTGGCCTGGCAGCTGATTAAGCACTAGTGTATTTACTGTAGGTGTGATTAGTTTAGGAGTGTCAGTCTGGCCTGGCAGCTGATTAGGCACTAGTGCATTTACTGTAGGTGTGATTAGTTTAGGAGTGTCTGTCTGGCCTGGCAGCTGATTAAGCACTAGTGTATTTACTGTAGGTGTGATTAGTTTAGGAGTGTCAGTCTGGCCTGGCAGCTGATTAAGCACTAGTGTATTTACTGTAGGTGTGATTAGTTTAGGAGTGTCTGTCTGGCCTGGCAGCTGATTAAGCACTAGTGTATTTACTGTAGGTGTGATTAGTTTAGGAGTGTCAGTCTGGCCTGGCAGCTGATTAAGCACTAGTGTATTTACTGTAGGTGTGATTAATTTAGGAGTGTCTGTCTGGCCTGGCAGCTGATTAAGCACTAGTGTATTTACTGTAGGTGTGATTAGTTTAGGAGTGTCTGTCTGGCCTGGCAGCTGATTAAGCACTAGTGTATTTACTGTAGGTGTGATTAGTTTAGGAGTGTCTGTCTGGCCTGGCAGCTGATTAGGTACTAGTGTATTTACTGTAGGTGTGATTAGTTTAGGAGTGTCAGTCTGGCCTGGCAGCTGATTAAGCACTAGTGTATTTACTGTAGGTGTGATTAGTTTAGGAGTGTCTGTCTGGCCTGGCAGCTGATTAAGCACTAGTGTATTTACTGTAGGTGTGATTAGTTTAGGAGTGTCTGTCTGGCCTGGCAGCTGATTAAGCACTAGTGTATTTACTGTAGGTGTGATTAGTTTAGGAGTGTCTGTCTGGCCTGGCAGCTGATTAAGCACTAGTGTATTTACTGTAGGTGTGATTAGTTTAGGAGTGTCTGTCTGGCCTGGCAGCTGATTAGGCACTAGTGTATTTACTGTAGGTGTGATTAGTTTAGGAGTGTCTGTCTGGCCTGGCAGCTGATTAAGCACTAGTGTATTTACTGTAGGTGTGATTAGTTTAGGAGTGTCTGTCTGGCCTGGCAGCTGATTAAGCACTAGTGTATTTACTGTAGGTGTGATTAGTTTAGGAGTGTCAGTCTGGCCTGGCAGCTGATTAAGCACTAGTGTATTTACTGTAGGTGTGATTAGTTTAGGAGTGTCTGTCTGGCCTGGCAGCTGATTAAGCACTAGTGTATTTACTGTAGGTGTGATTAGTTTAGGAGTGTCTGTCTGGCCTGGCAGCTGATTAAGCACTAGTGTATTTACTGTAGGTGTGATTAGTTTAGGAGTGTCTGTCTGGCCTGGCAGCTGATTAGGCACTAGTGTATTTACTGTAGGTGTGATTAGTTTAGGAGTGTCTGTCTGGCCTGGCAGCTGATTAAGCACTAGTGTATTTACTGTAGGTGTGATTAGTTTAGGAGTGTCTGTCTGGCCTGGCAGCTGATTAAGCACTAGTGTATTTACTGTAGGTGTGATTAGTTTAGGAGTGTCAGTCTGGTCTGGCAGCTGATTAGGCACTAGTGTATTTACTGTAGGTGTGATTAGTTTAGGAGTGTCTGTCTGGCCTGGCAGCTGATTAAGCACTAGTGTATTTACTGTAGGTGTGAATAGTTTAGGAGTGTCAGTCTGGCCTGGCAGCTGATTAAGCACTAGTGTATTTACTGTAGGTGTGATTAGTTTAGGAGTGTCAGTCTGGCCTGGCAGCTGATTAAGCACTAGTGTATTTACTGTAGGTGTGATTAGTTTAGGAGTGTCTGTCTGGCAGCTGATTAGGCACTAGTGTATTTACTGTAGGTGTGATTAGTTTAGGAGTGTCTGTCTGGCCTGGCAGCTGATTAAGCACTAGTGTATTTACTGTAGGTGTGATTAGTTTAGGAGTGTCTGTCTGGCAGCTGATTAAGCACTAGTGTATTTACTGTAGGTGTGATTAGTTTAGGAGTGTCAGTCTGGCCTGGCAGCTGATTAAGCACTAGTGTATTTACTGTAGGTGTGATTAGTTTAGGAGTGTCTGTCTGGCCTGGCAGCTGATTAAGCACTAGTGTATTTACTGTAGGTGTGATTAGTTTAGGAGTGTCTGTCTGGCAGCTGATTAGGCACTAGTGTATTTACTGTAGGTGTGATTAGTTTAGGAGTGTCTGTCTGGCCTGGCAGCTGATTAAGCACTAGTGTATTTACTGTAGGTGTGATTAGTTTAGGAGTGTCTGTCTGGCAGCTGATTAAGCACTAGTGTATTTACTGTAGGTGTGATTAGTTTAGGAGTGTCAGTCTGGCCTGGCAGCTGATTAAGCACTAGTGTATTTACTGTAGGTGTGATTAGTTTAGGAGTGTCTGTCTGGCAGCTGATTAAGCACTAGTGTATTTACTGTAGGTGTGATTAGTTTAGGAGTGTCAGTCTGGCCTGGCAGCTGATTAAGCACTAGTGTATTTACTGTAGGTGTGATTAGTTTAGGAGTGTCTGTCTGGCCTGACAGCTGATTAGGCACTAGTGTATTTACTGTAGGTGTGATTAGTTTAGGAGTGTCAGTCTGGCCTGGCAGCTGATTAAGCACTAGTGTATTTACTGTAGGTGTGATTAGTTTAGGAGTGTCAGTCTGGCCTGGCAGCTGATTAAGCACTAGTGTATTTACTGTAGGTGTGATTAGTTTAGGAGTGTCTGTCTGGCAGCTGATTAAGCACTAGTGTATTTACTGTAGGTGTGATTAGTTTAGGAGTGTCTGTCTGGCCTGGCAGCTGATTAAGCACTAGTGTATTTACTGTAGGTGTGATTAGTTTAGGAGTGTCTGTCTGGCCTGGCAGCTGATTAAGCACTAGTGTATTTACTGTAGGTGTGATTAGTTTAGGAGTGTCAGTCTGGCCTGGCAGCTGATTAAGCACTAGTGTATTTACTGTAGGTGTGATTAGTTTAGGAGTGTCAGTCTGGCCTGGCAGCTGATTAAGCACTAGTGTATTTACTGTAGGTGTGATTAGTTTAGGAGTGTCAGTCTGGCCTGGCAGCTGATTAAGCACTAGTGTATTTACTGTAGGTGTGATTAGTTTAGGAGTGTCAGTCTGGCCTGGCAGCTGATTAAGCACTAGTGTATTTACTGTAGGTGTGATTAGTTTAGGAGTGTCTGTCTGGCCTGGCAGCTGATTAGGCACTAGTGTATTTACTGTAGGTGTGATTAGTTTAGGAGTGTCTGTCTTGCCTGGCAGCTGATTAAGCACTAGTGTATTTACTGTAGGTGTGATTAGTTTAGGAGTGTCAGTCTGGCCTGGCAGCTGATTAAGCACTAGTGTATTTACTGTAGGTGTGATTAGTTTAGGAGTGTCAGTCTGGCCTGGCAGCTGATTAAGCACTAGTGTATTTACTGTAGGTGTGATTAGTTTAGGAGTGTCTGTCTGGCAGCTGATTAAGCACTAGTGTATTTACTGTAGGTGTGATTAGTTTAGGAGTGTCAGTCTGGCCTGGCAGCTGATTAAGCACTAGTGTATTTACTGTAGGTGTGATTAGTTTAGGAGTGTCAGTCTGGCCTGGCAGCTGATTAAGCACTAGTGTATTTACTGTAGGTGTGATTAGTTTAGGAGTGTCTGTCTGGCCTGGCAGCTGATTAAGCACTAGTGTATTTACTGTAGGTGTGATTAGTTTAGGAGTGTCAGTCTGGCCTGGCAGCTGATTAAGCACTAGTGTATTTACTGTAGGTGTGATTAGTTTAGGAGTGTCTGTCTGGCCTGGCAGCTGATTAGGCACTAGTGTATTTACTGTAGGTGTGATTAGTTTAGGAGTGTCAGTCTGGCCTGGCAGCTGATTAAGCACTAGTGTATTTACTGTAGGTGTGATTAGTTTAGGAGTGTCTGTCTGGCAGCTGATTAAGCACTAGTGTATTTACTGTAGGTGTGATTAGTTTAGGAGTGTCTGTCTGGCAGCTAATTAAGCACTAGTGTATTTACTGTAGGTGTGATTAGTTTAGGAGTGTCAGTCTGGCCTGGCAGCTGATTAAGTACTAGTGTATTTACTGTAGGTGTGATTAGTTTAGGAGTGTCTGTCTGGCCTGGCAGCTGATTAAGCACTAGTGTATTTACTGTAGGTGTGATTAGTTTAGGAGTGTCAGTCTGGCCTGGCAGCTGATTAAGCACTAGTGTATTTACTGTAGGTGTGATTAGTTTAGGAGTGTCAGTCTGGCCTGGCAGCTGATTAAGCACTAGTGTATTTACTGTAGGTGTGATTAGTTTAGGAGTGTCTGTCTGGCAGCTGATTAAGCACTAGTGTATTTACTGTAGGTGTGATTAGTTTAGGAGTGTCTGTCTGGCAGCTGATTAAGCACTAGTGTATTTACTGTAGGTGTGATTAGTTTAGGAGTGTCAGTCTGGCCTGGCAGCTGATTAAGTACTAGTGTATTTACTGTAGGTGTGATTAGTTTAGGAGTGTCTGTCTGGCCTGGCAGCTGATTAAGCACTAGTGTATTTACTGTAGGTGTGATTAGTTTAGGAGTGTCAGTCTGGCCTGGCAGCTGATTAAGCACTAGTGTATTTACTGTAGGTGTGATTAGTTTAGGAGTGTCAGTCTGGCCTGGCAGCTGATTAAGCACTAGTGTATTTACTGTAGGTGTGATTAGTTTAGGAGTGTCAGTCTGGCCTGGCAGCTGATTAAGCACTAGTGTATTTACTGTAGGTGTGATTAGTTTAGGAGTGTCAGTCTGGCCTGGCAGCTGATTAAGCACTAGTGTATTTACTGTAGGTGTGATTAGTTTAGGAGTGTCTGTCTGGCCTGGCAGCTGATTAAGCACTAGTGTATTTACTGTAGGTGTGATTAGTTTAGGAGTGTCAGTCTGGCCTGGCAGCTGATTAAGCACTAGTGTATTTACTGTAGGTGTGATTAGTTTAGGAGTGTCTGTCTGGCCTGGCAGCTGATTAAGCACTAGTGTATTTACTGTAGGTGTGATTAGTTTAGGAGTGTCAGTCTGGCCTGGCAGCTGATTAAGCACTAGTGTATTTACTGTAGGTGTGATTAGTTTAGGAGTGTCTGTCTGGCCTGGCAGCTGATTAAGCACTAGTGTATTTACTGTAGGTGTGATTAGTTTAGGAGTGTCTGTCTGGCCTGGCAGCTGATTAAGCACTAGTGTATTTACTGTAGGTGTGATTAGTTTAGGAGTGTCTGTCTGGCCTGGCAGCTGATTAGGCACTAGTGTATTTACTGTAGGTGTGATTAGTTTAGGAGTGTCTGTCTGGCCTGGCAGCTGATTAAGCACTAGTGTATTTACTGTAGGTGTGATTAGTTTAGGAGTGTCAGTCTGGCCTGGCAGCTGATTAAGCACTAGTGTATTTACTGTAGGTGTGATTAGTTTAGGAGTGTCTGTCTGGCCTGGCAGCTGATTAGGTACTAGTGTATTTACTGTAGGTGTGATTAGTTTAGGAGTGTCAGTCTGGCCTGGCAGCTGATTAGGCACTAGTGTATTTACTGTAGGTGTGATTAGTTTAGGAGTGTCAGTCTGGCCTGGCAGCTGATTAAGCACTAGTGTATTTACTGTAGGTGTGATTAGTTTACGAGTGTCTGTCTGGCCTGGCAGCTGATTAAGCACTAGTGTATTTACTGTAGGTGTGATTAGTTTAGGAGTGTCTGTCTGGCCTGGCAGCTGATTAAGCACTAGTGTATTTACTGTAGGTGTGATTAGTTTAGGAGTGTCTGTCTGGCCTGGCAGCTGATTAGGCACTAGTGTATTTACTGTAGGTGTGATTAGTTTAGGAGTGTCTGTCTGGCCTGGCAGCTGATTAAGCACTAGTGTATTTACTGTAGGTGTGATTAGTTTAGGAGTGTCTGTCTGGCCTGGCAGCTGATTAGGCACTAGTGTATTTACTGTAGGTGTGATTAGTTTAGGAGTGTCTGTCTGGCCTGGCAGCTGATTAAGCACTAGTGTATTTACTGTAGGTGTGATTAGTTTAGGAGTGTCTGTCTGGCCTGGCAGCTGATTAAGCACTAGTGTATTTACTGTAGGTGTGATTAGTTTAGGAGTGTCTGTCTGGCCTGGCAGCTGATTAGGTACTAGTGTATTTACTGTAGGTGTGATTAGTTTAGGAGTGTCAGTCTGGCCTGGCAGCTGATTAAGCACTAGTGTATTTACTGTAGGTGTGATTAGTTTAGGAGTGTCAGTCTGGCCTGGCAGCTGATTAAGCACTAGTGTATTTACTGTAGGTGTGATTAGTTTAGGAGTGTCAGTCTGGCCTGGCAGCTGATTAGGCACTAGTGCATTTACTGTAGGTGTGATTAGTTTAGGAGTGTCTGTCTGGCCTGGCAGCTGATTAAGCACTAGTGTATTTACTGTAGGTGTGATTAGTTTAGGAGTGTCAGTCTGGCCTGGCAGCTGATTAAGCACTAGTGTATTTACTGTAGGTGTGATTAGTTTAGGAGTGTCTGTCTGGCCTGGCAGCTGATTAAGCACTAGTGTATTTACTGTAGGTGTGATTAGTTTAGGAGTGTCAGTCTGGCCTGGCAGCTGATTAAGCACTAGTGTATTTACTGTAGGTGTGATTAATTTAGGAGTGTCTGTCTGGCCTGGCAGCTGATTAAGCACTAGTGTATTTACTGTAGGTGTGATTAGTTTAGGAGTGTCTGTCTGGCCTGGCAGCTGATTAAGCACTAGTGTATTTACTGTAGGTGTGATTAGTTTAGGAGTGTCTGTCTGGCCTGGCAGCTGATTAGGTACTAGTGTATTTACTGTAGGTGTGATTAGTTTAGGAGTGTCAGTCTGGCCTGGCAGCTGATTAAGCACTAGTGTATTTACTGTAGGTGTGATTAGTTTAGGAGTGTCTGTCTGGCCTGGCAGCTGATTAAGCACTAGTGTATTTACTGTAGGTGTGATTAGTTTAGGAGTGTCTGTCTGGCCTGGCAGCTGATTAAGCACTAGTGTATTTACTGTAGGTGTGATTAGTTTAGGAGTGTCTGTCTGGCCTGGCAGCTGATTAAGCACTAGTGTATTTACTGTAGGTGTGATTAGTTTAGGAGTGTCTGTCTGGCCTGGCAGCTGATTAGGCACTAGTGTATTTACTGTAGGTGTGATTAGTTTAGGAGTGTCTGTCTGGCCTGGCAGCTGATTAAGCACTAGTGTATTTACTGTAGGTGTGATTAGTTTAGGAGTGTCTGTCTGGCCTGGCAGCTGATTAAGCACTAGTGTATTTACTGTAGGTGTGATTAGTTTAGGAGTGTCAGTCTGGCCTGGCAGCTGATTAAGCACTAGTGTATTTACTGTAGGTGTGATTAGTTTAGGAGTGTCTGTCTGGCCTGGCAGCTGATTAAGCACTAGTGTATTTACTGTAGGTGTGATTAGTTTAGGAGTGTCTGTCTGGCCTGGCAGCTGATTAAGCACTAGTGTATTTACTGTAGGTGTGATTAGTTTAGGAGTGTCTGTCTGGCCTGGCAGCTGATTAGGCACTAGTGTATTTACTGTAGGTGTGATTAGTTTAGGAGTGTCTGTCTGGCCTGGCAGCTGATTAAGCACTAGTGTATTTACTGTAGGTGTGATTAGTTTAGGAGTGTCTGTCTGGCCTGGCAGCTGATTAAGCACTAGTGTATTTACTGTAGGTGTGATTAGTTTAGGAGTGTCAGTCTGGTCTGGCAGCTGATTAGGCACTAGTGTATTTACTGTAGGTGTGATTAGTTTAGGAGTGTCTGTCTGGCCTGGCAGCTGATTAAGCACTAGTGTATTTACTGTAGGTGTGAATAGTTTAGGAGTGTCAGTCTGGCCTGGCAGCTGATTAAGCACTAGTGTATTTACTGTAGGTGTGATTAGTTTAGGAGTGTCAGTCTGGCCTGGCAGCTGATTAAGCACTAGTGTATTTACTGTAGGTGTGATTAGTTTAGGAGTGTCTGTCTGGCCTGGCAGCTGATTAAGCACTAGTGTATTTACTGTAGGTGTGATTAGTTTAGGAGTGTCTGTCTGGCAGCTGATTAGGCACTAGTGTATTTACTGTAGGTGTGATTAGTTTAGGAGTGTCTGTCTGGCCTGGCAGCTGATTAAGCACTAGTGTATTTACTGTAGGTGTGATTAGTTTAGGAGTGTCTGTCTGGCAGCTGATTAAGCACTAGTGTATTTACTGTAGGTGTGATTAGTTTAGGAGTGTCAGTCTGGCCTGGCAGCTGATTAAGCACTAGTGTATTTACTGTAGGTGTGATTAGTTTAGGAGTGTCTGTCTGGCCTGGCAGCTGATTAAGCACTAGTGTATTTACTGTAGGTGTGATTAGTTTAGGAGTGTCTGTCTGGCAGCTGATTAGGCACTAGTGTATTTACTGTAGGTGTGATTAGTTTAGGAGTGTCTGTCTGGCCTGGCAGCTGATTAAGCACTAGTGTATTTACTGTAGGTGTGATTAGTTTAGGAGTGTCTGTCTGGCAGCTGATTAAGCACTAGTGTATTTACTGTAGGTGTGATTAGTTTAGGAGTGTCAGTCTGGCCTGGCAGCTGATTAAGCACTAGTGTATTTACTGTAGGTGTGATTAGTTTAGGAGTGTCTGTCTGGCAGCTGATTAAGCACTAGTGTATTTACTGTAGGTGTGATTAGTTTAGGAGTGTCAGTCTGGCCTGGCAGCTGATTAAGCACTAGTGTATTTACTGTAGGTGTGATTAGTTTAGGAGTGTCTGTCTGGCCTGGCAGCTGATTAGGCACTAGTGTATTTACTGTAGGTGTGATTAGTTTAGGAGTGTCAGTCTGGCCTGGCAGCTGATTAAGCACTAGTGTATTTACTGTAGGTGTGATTAGTTTAGGAGTGTCAGTCTGGCCTGGCAGCTGATTAAGCACTAGTGTATTTACTGTAGGTGTGATTAGTTTAGGAGTGTCTGTCTGGCAGCTGATTAAGCACTAGTGTATTTACTGTAGGTGTGATTAGTTTAGGAGTGTCTGTCTGGCCTGGCAGCTGATTAAGCACTAGTGTATTTACTGTAGGTGTGATTAGTTTAGGAGTGTCTGTCTGGCCTGGCAGCTGATTAAGCACTAGTGTATTTACTGTAGGTGTGATTAGTTTAGGAGTGTCAGTCTGGCCTGGCAGCTGATTAAGCACTAGTGTATTTACTGTAGGTGTGATTAGTTTAGGAGTGTCAGTCTGGCCTGGCAGCTGATTAAGCACTAGTGTATTTACTGTAGGTGTGATTAGTTTAGGAGTGTCAGTCTGGCCTGGCAGCTGATTAAGCACTAGTGTATTTACTGTAGGTGTGATTAGTTTAGGAGTGTCAGTCTGGCCTGGCAGCTGATTAAGCACTAGTGTATTTACTGTAGGTGTGATTAGTTTAGGAGTGTCTGTCTGGCCTGGCAGCTGATTAGGCACTAGTGTATTTACTGTAGGTGTGATTAGTTTAGGAGTGTCTGTCTTGCCTGGCAGCTGATTAAGCACTAGTGTATTTACTGTAGGTGTGATTAGTTTAGGAGTGTCAGTCTGGCCTGGCAGCTGATTAAGCACTAGTGTATTTACTGTAGGTGTGATTAGTTTAGGAGTGTCAGTCTGGCCTGGCAGCTGATTAAGCACTAGTGTATTTACTGTAGGTGTGATTAGTTTAGGAGTGTCTGTCTGGCAGCTGATTAAGCACTAGTGTATTTAATGTAGGTGTGATTAGTTTAGGAGTGTCAGTCTGGCCTGGCAGCTGATTAAGCACTAGTGTATTTACTGTAGGTGTGATTAGTTTAGGAGTGTCAGTCTGGCCTGGCAGCTGATTAAGCACTAGTGTATTTACTGTAGGTGTGATTAGTTTAGGAGTGTCTGTCTGGCCTGGCAGCTGATTAAGCACTAGTGTATTTACTGTAGGTGTGATTAGTTTAGGAGTGTCAGTCTGGCCTGGCAGCTGATTAAGCACTAGTGTATTTACTGTAGGTGTGATTAGTTTAGGAGTGTCTGTCTGGCCTGGCAGCTGATTAGGCACTAGTGTATTTACTGTAGGTGTGATTAGTTTAGGAGTGTCAGTCTGGCCTGGCAGCTGATTAAGCACTAGTGTATTTACTGTAGGTGTGATTAGTTTAGGAGTGTCAGTCTGGCCTGGCAGCTGATTAAGCACTAGTGTATTTACTGTAGGTGTGATTAGTTTAGGAGTGTCAGTCTGGCCTGGCAGCTGATTAGGTACTAGTGTATTTACTGTAGGTGTGATTAGTTTAGGAGTGTCTGTCTGGCCTGGCAGCTGATTAAGCACTAGTGTATTTACTGTAGGTGTGATTAGTTTAGGAGTGTCTGTCTGGCCTGGCAGCTGATTAGGCACTAGTGTATTTACTGTAGGTGTGATTAGTTTAGGAGTGTCAGTCTGGCCTGGCAGCTGATTAAGCACTAGTGTATTTACTGTAGGTGTGATTAGTTTAGGAGTGTCTGTCTGGCCTGGCAGCTGATTAAGCACTAGTGTATTTACTGTAGGTGTGATTAGTTTAGGAGTGTCTGTCTGGCCTGGCAGCTGATTAGGCACTAGTGTATTTACTGTAGGTGTGATTAGTTTAGGAGTGTCTGTCTCGCCTGGCAGCTGATTAAGCACTAGTGTATTTACTGTAGGTGTGATTAGTTTAGGAGTGTCTGTCTGGCCTGGCAGCTGATTAAGCACTAGTGTATTTACTGTAGGTGTGATTAGTTTAGGAGTGTCTGTCTGGCCTGGCAGCTGATTAAGCACTAGTGTATTTACTGTAGGTGTGATTAGTTTAGGAGTGTCTGTCTGGCCTGGCAGCTGATTAAGCACTAGTGTATTTACTGTAGGTGTGATTAGTTTAGGAGTGTCTGTCTGGCCTGGCAGCTGATTAAGCACTAGTGTATTTACTGTAGGTGTGATTAGTTTAGGAGTGTCTGTCTGGCCTGGCAGCTGATTAAGCACTAGTGTATTTACTGTAGGTGTGATTAGTTTAGGAGTGTCTGTCTGGCCTGGCAGCTGATTAGGCACTAGTGTATTTACTGTAGGTGTGATTAGTTTAGGAGTGTCTGTCTGGCCTGGCAGCTGATTAAGCACTAGTGTATTTACTGTAGGTGTGATTAGTTTAGGAGTGTCTGTCTGGCCTGGCAGCTGATTAGGCACTAGTGTATTTACTGTAGGTGTGATTAGTTTAGGAGTGTCTGTCTGGCCTGGCAGCTGATTAAGCACTAGTGTATTTACTGTAGGTGTGATTAGTTTAGGAGTGTCTGTCTGGCCTGGCAGCTGATTAGGCACTAGTGTATTTACTGTAGGTGTGATTAGTTTAGGAGTGTCTGTCTGGCCTGGCAGCTGATTAGGCACTAGTGTATTTACTGTAGGTGTGATTAGTTTAGGAGTGTCTGTCTGGCCTGGCAGCTGATTAAGCACTAGTGTATTTACTGTAGGTGTGATTAGTTTAGGAGTGTCTGTCTGGCCTGGCAGCTGATTAGGCACTAGTGTATTTACTGTAGGTGTGATTAGTTTAGGAGTGTCAGTCTGGCCTGGCAGCTGATTAAGCACTAGTGTATTTACTGTAGGTGTGATTAGTTTAGGAGTGTCAGTCTGGCCTGGCAGCTGATTAAGCACTAGTGTATTTACTGTAGGTGTGATTAGTTTAGGAGTGTCAGTCTGGCCTGGCAGCTGATTAGGCACTAGTGTATTTACTGTAGGTGTGATTAGTTTAGGAGTGTCTGTCTGGCCTGGCAGCTGATTAAGCACTAGTGTATTTACTGTAGGTGTGATTAGTTTAGGAGTGTCTGTCTGGCCTGGCAGCTGATTAGGCACTAGTGTATTTACTGTAGGTGTGATTAGTTTAGGAGTGTCTGTCTGGCCTGGCAGCTGATTAGGCACTAGTGTATTTACTGTAGGTGTGATTAGTTTAGGAGTGTCTGTCTGGCCTGGCAGCTGATTAAGCACTAGTGTATTTACTGTAGGTGTGATTAGTTTAGGAGTGTCTGTCTGGCCTGGCAGCTGATTAGGCACTAGTGTATTTACTGTAGGTGTGATTAGTTTAGGAGTGTCAGTCTGGCCTGGCAGCTGATTAAGCACTAGTGTATTTACTGTAGGTGTGATTAGTTTAGGAGTGTCAGTCTGGCCTGGCAGCTGATTAAGCACTAGTGTATTTACTGTAGGTGTGATTAGTTTAGGAGTGTCAGTCTGGCCTGGCAGCTGATTAAGCACTAGTGTATTTACTGTAGGTGTGATTAGTTTAGGAGTGTCTGTCTGGCAGCTGATTAAGCACTAGTGTATTTACTGTAGGTGTGATTAGTTTAGGAGTGTCAGTCTGGCCTGGCAGCTGATTAAGCACTAGTGTATTTACTGTAGGTGTGATTAGTTTAGGAGTGTCAGTCTGGCCTGGCAGCTGATTAAGCACTAGTGTATTTACTGTAGGTGTGATTAGTTTAGGAGTGTCTGTCTGGCCTGGCAGCTGATTAAGCACTAGTGTATTTACTGTAGGTGTGATTAGTTTAGGAGTGTCAGTCTGGCCTGGCAGCTGATTAAGCACTAGTGTATTTACTGTAGGTGTGATTAGTTTAGGAGTGTCAGTCTGGCCTGGCAGCTGATTAAGCACTAGTGTATTTACTGTAGGTGTGATTAGTTTAGGAGTGTCTGTCTGGCCTGGCAGCTGATTAAGCACTAGTGTATTTACTGTAGGTGTGATTAGTTTAGGAGTGTCTGTCTGGCCTGGCAGCTGATTAAGCACTAGTGTATTTACTGTAGGTGTGATTAGTTTAGGAGTGTCTGTCTGGCCTGGCAGCTGATTAAGCACTAGTGTATTTACTGTAGGTGTGATTAGTTTAGGAGTGTCTGTCTGGCAGCTGATTAAGCACTAGTGTATTTACTGTAGGTGTGATTAGTTTAGGAGTGTCTGTCTGGCAGCTGATTAAGCACTAGTGCATTTACTGTAGGTGTGATTAGTTTAGGAGTGTCAGTCTGGCCTGGCAGCTGATTAAGTACTAGTGTATTTACTGTAGGTGTGATTAGTTTAGGAGTGTCTGTCTCGCCTGGCAGCTGATTAAGCACTAGTGTATTTACTGTAGGTGTGATTAGTTTAGGAGTGTCTGTCTGGCCTGGCAGCTGATTAGGTACTAGTGTATTTACTGTAGGTGTGATTAGTTTAGGAGTGTCAGTCTGGCCTGGCAGCTGATTAGGCACTAGTGTATTTACTGTAGGTGTGATTAGTTTAGGAGTGTCAGTCTGGCCTGGCAGCTGATTAAGCACTAGTGTATTTACTGTAGGTGTGATTAGTTTAGGAGTGTCTGTCTGGCCTGACAGCTGATTAAGCACTAGTGTATTTACTGTAGGTGTGATTAGTTTAGGAGTGTCAGTCTGGCCTGGCAGCTGATTAAGCACTAGTGTATTTACTGTAGGTGTGATTAGTTTAGGAGTGTCAGTCTGGCCTGGCAGCTGATTAAGCACTAGTGTATTTAATGTAGGTGTGATTAATTTAGGAGTGTCTGTCTGGCCTGGCAGCTGATTAAGCACTAGTGTATTTACTGTAGGTGTGATTAGTTTAGGAGTGTCTGTCTGGCCTGGCAGCTGATTAGGCACTAGTGTATTTACTGTAGGTGTGATTAGTTTAGGAGTGTCTGTCTGGCCTGGCAGCTGATTAGGTACTAGTGTATTTACTGTAGGTGTGATTAGTTTAGGAGTGTCAGTCTGGCCTGGCAGCTGATTAAGCACTAGTGTATTTACTGTAGGTGTGATTAGTTTAGGAGTGTCTGTCTGGCCTGGCAGCTGATTAAGCACTAGTGTATTTACTGTAGGTGTGATTAGTTTAGGAGTGTCAGTCTGGCCTGGCAGCTGATTAAGCACTAGTGTATTTACTGTAGGTGTGATTAGTTTAGGAGTGTCTGTCTGGCCTGGCAGCTGATTAAGCACTAGTGTATTTACTGTAGGTGTGATTAGTTTAGGAGTGTCTGTCTGGCCTGGCAGCTGATTAAGCACTAGTGTATTTACTGTAGGTGTGATTAGTTTAGGAGTGTCTGTCTGGCCTGGCAGCTGATTAAGCACTAGTGTATTTACTGTAGGTGTGATTAGTTTAGGAGTGTCTGTCTGGCCTGGCAGCTGATTAAGCACTAGTGTATTTACTGTAGGTGTGATTAGTTTAGGAGTGTCTGTCTGGCCTGGCAGCTGATTAAGCACTAGTGTATTTACTGTAGGTGTGATTAGTTTAGGAGTGTCTGTCTGGCCTGGCAGCTGATTAAGCACTAGTGTATTTACTGTAGGTGTGATTAGTTTAGGAGTGTCAGTCTGGCCTGGCAGCTGATTAAGCACTAGTGTATTTACTGTAGGTGTGATTAGTTTAGGAGTGTCTGTCTGGCCTGGCAGCTGATTAAGCACTAGTGTATTTACTGTAGGTGTGATTAGTTTAGGAGTGTCTGTCTGGCCTGGCAGCTGATTAAGCACTAGTGTATTTACTGTAGGTGTGATTAGTTTAGGAGTGTCTGTCTGGCCTGGCAGCTGATTAGGCACTAGTGTATTTACTGTAGGTGTGATTAGTTTAGGAGTGTCTGTCTGGCCTGGCAGCTGATTAAGCACTAGTGTATTTACTGTAGGTGTGATTAGTTTAGGAGTGTCTGTCTGGCCTGGCAGCTGATTAAGCACTAGTGTATTTACTGTAGGTGTGATTAATTTAGGAGTGTCTGTCTGGCCTGGCAGCTGATTAAGCACTAGTGTATTTACTGTAGGTGTGATTAGTTTAGGAGTGTCTGTCTGGCCTGGCAGCTGATTAAGCACTAGTGTATTTACTGTAGGTGTGATTAGTTTAGGAGTGTCTGTCTGGCCTGGCAGCTGATTAGGTACTAGTGTATTTACTGTAGGTGTGATTAGTTTAGGAGTGTCAGTCTGGCCTGGCAGCTGATTAAGCACTAGTGTATTTACTGTAGGTGTGATTAGTTTAGGAGTGTCTGTCTGGCCTGGCAGCTGATTAAGCACTAGTGTATTTACTGTAGGTGTGATTAGTTTAGGAGTGTCAGTCTGGCCTGGCAGCTGATTAAGCACTAGTGTATTTACTGTAGGTGTGATTAGTTTAGGAGTGTCTGTCTGGCCTGGCAGCTGATTAGGCACTAGTGTATTTACTGTAGGTGTGATTAGTTTAGGAGTGTCTGTCTGGCCTGGCAGCTGATTAAGCACTAGTGTATTTACTGTAGGTGTGATTAGTTTAGGAGTGTCTGTCTGGCCTGGCAGCTGATTAAGCACTAGTGTATTTACTGTAGGTGTGATTAGTTTAGGAGTGTCAGTCTGGCCTGGCAGCTGATTAAGCACTAGTGTATTTACTGTAGGTGTGATTAGTTTAGGAGTGTCTGTCTGGCCTGGCAGCTGATTAAGCACTAGTGTATTTACTGTAGGTGTGATTAGTTTAGGAGTGTCTGTCTGGCCTGGCAGCTGATTAAGCACTAGTGTATTTACTGTAGGTGTGATTAGTTTAGGAGTGTCTGTCTGGCCTGGCAGCTGATTAGGCACTAGTGTATTTACTGTAGGTGTGATTAGTTTAGGAGTGTCTGTCTGGCCTGGCAGCTGATTAAGCACTAGTGTATTTACTGTAGGTGTGATTAGTTTAGGAGTGTCAGTCTGGCCTGGCAGCTGATTAGGCACTAGTGTATTTACTGTAGGTGTGATTAGTTTAGGAGTGTCTGTCTGGCCTGGCAGCTGATTAAGCACTAGTGTATTTACTGTAGGTGTGATTAGTTTAGGAGTGTCAGTCTGGCCTGGCAGCTGATTAAGCACTAGTGTATTTACTGTAGGTGTGATTAGTTTAGGAGTGTCAGTCTGGCCTGGCAGCTGATTAAGCACTAGTGTATTTACTGTAGGTGTGATTAGTTTAGGAGTGTCTGTCTGGCAGCTGATTAGGCACTAGTGTATTTACTGTAGGTGTGATTAGTTTAGGAGTGTCTGTCTGGCCTGGCAGCTGATTAAGCACTAGTGTATTTACTGTAGGTGTGATTAGTTTAGGAGTGTCTGTCTGGCAGCTGATTAAGCACTAGTGTATTTACTGTAGGTGTGATTAGTTTAGGAGTGTCAGTCTGGCCTGGCAGCTGATTAAGCACTAGTGTATTTACTGTAGGTGTGATTAGTTTAGGAGTGTCTGTCTGGCAGCTGATTAAGCACTAGTGTATTTACTGTAGGTGTGATTAGTTTAGGAGTGTCAGTCTGGCCTGGCAGCTGATTAAGCACTAGTGTATTTACTGTAGGTGTGATTAGTTTAGGAGTGTCTGTCTGGCCTGGCAGCTGATTAAGCACTAGTGTATTTACTGTAGGTGTGATTAGTTTAGGAGTGTCTGTCTGGCCTGGCAGCTGATTAAGCACTAGTGTATTTACTGTAGGTGTGATTAGTTTAGGAGTGTCAGTCTGGCCTGGCAGCTGATTAAGCACTAGTGTATTTACTGTAGGTGTGATTAGTTTAGGAGTGTCTGTCTGGCCTGGCAGCTGATTAAGCACTAGTGTATTTACTGTAGGTGTGATTAGTTTAGGAGTGTCTGTCTGGCCTGGCAGCTGATTAGGCACTAGTGTATTTACTGTAGGTGTGATTAGTTTAGGAGTGTCTGTCTGGCAGCTGATTAAGCACTAGTGTATTTACTGTAGGTGTGATTAGTTTAGGAGTGTCAGTCTGGCCTGGCAGCTGATTAAGCACTAGTGTATTTACTGTAGGTGTGATTAGTTTAGGAGTGTCAGTCTGGCCTGGCAGCTGATTAAGCACTAGTGTATTTACTGTAGGTGTGATTAGTTTAGGAGTGTCTGTCTGGCCTGGCAGCTGATTAAGCACTAGTGTATTTACTGTAGGTGTGATTAGTTTAGGAGTGTCTGTCTGGCCTGGCAGCTGATTAAGCACTAGTGTATTTACTGTAGGTGTGATTAGTTTAGGAGTGTCTGTCTGGCCTGGCAGCTGATTAGGCACTAGTGTATTTACTGTAGGTGTGATTAGTTTAGGAGTGTCTGTCTGGCCTGGCAGCTGATTAAGCACTAGTGTATTTACTGTAGGTGTGATTAGTTTAGGAGTGTCAGTCTGGCCTGGCAGCTGATTAAGCACTAGTGTATTTACTGTAGGTGTGATTAGTTTAGGAGTGTCTGTCTGGCCTGGCAGCTGATTAAGCACTAGTGTATTTACTGTAGGTGTGATTAGTTTAGGAGTGTCAGTCTGGTCTGGCAGCTGATTAGGCACTAGTGTATTTACTGTAGGTGTGATTAGTTTAGGAGTGTCTGTCTGGCCTGGCAGCTGATTAAGCACTAGTGTATTTACTGTAGGTGTGATTAGTTTAGGAGTGTCAGTCTGGCCTGGCAGCTGATTAAGCACTAGTGTATTTACTGTAGGTGTGATTAGTTTAGGAGTGTCAGTCTGGCCTGGCAGCTGATTAAGCACTAGTGTATTTACTGTAGGTGTGATTAGTTTAGGAGTGTCTGTCTGGCAGCTGATTAGGCACTAGTGTATTTACTGTAGGTGTGATTAGTTTAGGAGTGTCTGTCTGGCCTGGCAGCTGATTAAGCACTAGTGTATTTACTGTAGGTGTGATTAGTTTAGGAGTGTCTGTCTGGCAGCTGATTAAGCACTAGTGTATTTACTGTAGGTGTGATTAGTTTAGGAGTGTCAGTCTGGCCTGGCAGCTGATTAAGCACTAGTGTATTTACTGTAGGTGTGATTAGTTTAGGAGTGTCTGTCTGGCAGCTGATTAAGCACTAGTGTATTTACTGTAGGTGTGATTAGTTTAGGAGTGTCAGTCTGGCCTGGCAGCTGATTAAGCACTAGTGTATTTACTGTAGGTGTGATTAGTTTAGGAGTGTCTGTCTGGCCTGGCAGCTGATTAAGCACTAGTGTATTTACTGTAGGTGTGATTAGTTTAGGAGTGTCTGTCTGGCCTGGCAGCTGATTAAGCACTAGTGTATTTACTGTAGGTGTGATTAGTTTAGGAGTGTCAGTCTGGCCTGGCAGCTGATTAAGCACTAGTGTATTTACTGTAGGTGTGATTAGTTTAGGAGTGTCTGTCTGGCCTGGCAGCTGATTAAGCACTAGTGTATTTACTGTAGGTGTGATTAGTTTAGGAGTGTCTGTCTGGCCTGGCAGCTGATTAGGCACTAGTGTATTTACTGTAGGTGTGATTAGTTTAGGAGTGTCTGTCTGGCAGCTGATTAAGCACTAGTGTATTTACTGTAGGTGTGATTAGTTTAGGAGTGTCAGTCTGGCCTGGCAGCTGATTAAGCACTAGTGTATTTACTGTAGGTGTGATTAGTTTAGGAGTGTCAGTCTGGCCTGGCAGCTGATTAAGCACTAGTGTATTTACTGTAGGTGTGATTAGTTTAGGAGTGTCTGTCTGGCCTGGCAGCTGATTAGGCACTAGTGTATTTACTGTAGGTGTGAACACATGGAGCCGGGATGTTAAATCTCTTCACATTGTCTTGAGACAAGTTACACTTCATGAATCTGTGCAGGGGAACCATGGGCATGTTCCACATGAACGGGATTAATTGAATTTACTAAACATAATATTGTTTTAAGCCATTATTTTTAGGACAATGCTAATTTGGAACCGTTCTGATTCAGTAGACATAATTACTGTAAGCATGATTTGCATGTAACAACAGGGCATTGTGTACAGATAGGTTTCCGGTTTGTTCTATAATGATGCCCGTGTTCAAGTCATTATTAAGCTTACCCTCAAGACGAAGAACCGCTTCAGTTTAAACTGGTCCAGTGTTGAGGTCCATCGATTCCCCTGAGCCACAGCATCAGGTGTAGTAGGGCCAACAGGGCCTTTCTCCTCTGCCCCCGGGTGTCCACTGTCCAGGCCTTGGAGGTCTGGCTGACCCGGTGTCTTATCTAAAGCAGGGGGCTGATAGGAGGTATCGGCGGGGTCTAGGTGAGAGGATGAGAAGCCTGGTTCTACCAGGTCCACAGGCTTCAATGTGACTGTTTTATCCTCAGACATGGTGATGTCCTGTGTATGACCTGAGCAAAATAACATACAGTTCACAATTATTAACACCTTTGATAAAGATGAGAAAAAAATACTGTATAAAATACAACATTTAAAAAAAATAGTGAACTATATTGTATGCAAAAAAAAATACATTTGAGGGAGGGAGGGGATTTTAATAAAAAAATATATATTTTTAAATATATCTGAAAAAGATAGGGGCTCAAATGTATTGGCACCCCTGTTTTCATTACCTCACCTTGCTAGGATAACGATTATTTTTCCCCAAAAAATTATGAGATTGGAGGACATGTCGGGAGGGATTTGACACTAGCTCCGTATGTGTATTATTTCTTTGATACACGATATATTTTTTGCTCGTCTTTATCAAGGGTGCCAATAATTCTGGACCTGACGTACATCTTATTTTACAGTCTTACACACAACTGACAGACAAATGGCACCCTTTTCACGTTATAGTGCACTAGTTTTGATCAGCCCCCATTGAGCTCTGGTCAAAAGTAGCTGTGCACTGTTAGGAATATGGTATGACTTGGGACACACTATTTATCTTGCACAAATGTAAGCTACATTGGTTGTCATGTTTAGACAGTTGGTAATTCATGTTTGACAGCTTTAATCACTGATTAAGCAACTTGTGTTGACTTCCTGGATTCAATCCACATTTATTGTGCATCCGTCAAGTAGACTACACTTACTACGATTCGGTCTTGATTCATCAAAAGTAGACTATTGCACTTTAGGGCAGGAAGTATTTCAGAGGGGGAAAAAAGTATTTTTCACAAAGAACAGAGCCCTTCATCTATATTACGCACCAAGCAATCTGACATTGCACTTTTTTGTTACGCTGTTTATTGAAATAATATCGACAAAAACGTCTTACTTACAAACATATTCGGATAGTATAATTAGCCGTAGGACGCTATACTTACTAGTAGTTCGTGGACGTGAGTGAAAGATGCGCAGCGGCAGCAGGTGTTGTTTCCTTGTTCCTTGTATTATTATAATGGGCGGGGCCGTGGTTACGCACGCGGAAACAAAACACTTGTTTGCTCACTTTGACAGGTAGCTCTGATCCTGGGCGTTCCACTCACTGGACCAGTAACAGGAAGGAACGCACTTAACGCTCTGGACCAGAGCTGTAGCCTAAAAGAATAAATGAACCAGCTTTACCTGAACATAATGTTGTCTTGATATAAATGCCTTGCCTGATTTGTTTAAGGATGCGTAGCTTAGGCTATGTTGGACAACCAGGCCACAGTCAGCTATATTTGATATCAATTCAATGTAATTCAATTACATTTATATTTAAAAATGTGTCACATTTAGTGCGTATTCCACTCATACATTGTGGTTGCAGGGCCTAGCCTATAGCTCCACACACCACAACAAACATGTCAGAATTTTATCTAAATAGATCAAGCCACGCTTCAAATAAGCCTACAGTCTATGAAATATGTCCATAGTGAATGCCATACAATATCATTTTCCTTGGCTCTATTTTATTTTCCAAACTGTAATGCTGTTAGGCATTGTGTACTGTATGGTATTACAAATGGATGAAGATTAGGTCTTAGGATAGAAACCAGGCGTGTTAATGAAAAGAATAAATACATTTCTTCTTTGGCTATCCACCCCCCTTCTCCGAATTATGTTCCCACTCTGATGTGTTTGTGCTTAAAATACCACTCATTTTATTTCACCATGTTTGACATTGAGAGATAGACAGTAATCTATCAAACAATTTGATGAGTGGGCGGGCTGTAGGGATCTACAGGATTGTCGCAGAGTGATTTTGGACCTCTCTCCCACAAAGTATTGAATAGGCAGGCCTAGCATCATCAAGCATTGAAGCATCATTCATCCGTTCGGGCTAATCGTTACTGACATGCCGTGAGACTAAGGCCACTAATTCCTCGTTCAGTAATTCTTTGAAGACTCTATTCATTCTGTAAAAATTTAAAAAAGGCTTGAAGTTTAAAAACCAAATCTAGTTATAATCCTGAAGAACCACCAAAAAAAAAGCCGTGTTGACAAGCAGCCTTTCCTTATAAAAGGCTGTCTGTCCTGCGGAGTATCTTATTTAGCTACTCCCACACACGCCAGGTCGACGTTTTCCTGTTAGAATATAACGCCTCTAGTGTTAACTACAGCAGAATGCCTAGGGGCCGTTAAGACCAGGAACTACCCATTGGATGGATGTCATTGCCTCACACTCATCTCTTCACCGTTTTTGTTACCTGTTAATAATATATCATTTTATTTACAGATAAAATAAAGTATTTAGTGTTAACTACAGAACAGTATAGCAGAATGGGAGGGATATGTAACCTGAAAATGAGCTGCTATTGGCAGAGAGGTTTGGAACTCGTTGTTATCGCTCTATTAACTCATACCACCACACCGGTAATGTTACCAGGCAAGCCAAAACTCCACCCATGCAAAACATGCTTATTAAAAAGTCCTGTGTGGATTGTATTTTCAACCAGTAACCATTACATTTCACATTTCACAGTGTTCAGTTCTTCAGCTATTGTATAATATGATACAAAACACAGGGGGGGGGATATCATTTTGACTTTGTAAAAATCTTTTAAGGACAATATAGGAAAGACAATTGGTGTGAAAATGTTTACCCCTTACATTTCATTTCAGCCTTTAAAAACATATACTTTATTTGGGTTGGTTTGCCACCCACAGATTTGGAAAATGGGGTAGGTGCCGGTCAAGCCAATTACAATCCACTGCCAAATAGTGTTCACCCCCTGCCCCACAATGGGCTAAACAAGTCTTACAAATCTTCATGGGAATGAAAGTGTATACCTCACATGGTTCTAGGCAGTGGTGGAAAAATGGTGGGAAAATGGTGGAAAAATGGTGGAAAAATGGTGGAAAAATAACCCAATTGTCGTCCTTGAGTAAAAGTAAAGATACCGTAATAATAAAAATGACTCACCCAGTAAAATACTGAGTCAGTAGGGATGACCAGGGATATTCTCTGTTTAGTGAGTCCTCCAGATCAGAGGCAGTAGGGATGACCAGGGATGTTCTCTGTTTAGTGAGTCCTCCAGATCAGAGGCAGTAGGGATGACCAGGGATGTTCTCTGTTTAGTGAGTCCTCCAGATCAGAGGCAGTAAGGATGACCAGGGATGTTCTCTGTTTAGTGAGTCCTCCAGATCAGAGGCAGTAGATGACCAGGGATGTTCTCTGTTTAGTGAGTCCTCCAGATCAGAGGAAGTAGGGATGACCAGGGATGTTCTCTGTTTAGTGAGTCCTCCAGATCAGAGGCAGTAGGGATGACCATGGATGTTCTCTGTTTAGTGAGTTCTCCATATCAGAGGCGGTAGAGATGACCAGGGATGTTCTCTTGATAAGTGCGTGAATTGGACCATTTTCTTGTCCTGCCAAGCATTGAGAATGTAACGAGTACTTTTGGGTGTCAGGGAAAATATATGGAGTAAAAAGTACATTTTTTTCTTTAGGAATGTAGTGAAGTAAAAGTACAGATACCCAAAAAACTACTTAAAGTATATTTACTTATTAACTGTTTTGAGTTTGAGTTTCTTAAAATATTATATTATATTTTTACAGGGACAGTGCACATTAATCAACGGTTTACACCACTTTACACCACTGGTTATAGGCTCAAATGGAAGAAACCAATACAATGTAAAATACTAAGTTGAAATGTATTTAAGTCACAAGCAGAGTTGTAAGATCCCACGGTAAGATAACCAACGAGGAATACCAATGGTTCTTAATTATGAATTCAGCTTTTAAAACAATGACAATAAACAGTATTAGACACAGATAGATTTAGGCCATAGGTTAAGAATGAACCCCCCCCCACTGTGTCTTTAGTAGTGTTATAAAGTGTTGTATGAGACCCCCCCCCCCCCACTGTGTCTTTAGTAGTGTTATAGAGTGTTGTATGAGTCCCCCCACCCCCCCACCCCCCCCCCACTGTGTCTTTAGTAGTGTTATAGAGTGTTGTAAGAGTCCCCCCCCCCCCCCCCCCCCACTGTGTCTTTAGTAGTGTTATAGAGTGTTGTATGAGTCCCCCCACCCCCCCCACCCCCCACTGTGTCTTTAGTAGTGTTATAGAGTGTTGTATGAGTCCCCCCCCCCCCCACTGTGTCTTTAGTAGTGTTATAGAGTGTTGTATGAGTCCCCCCCCCCCCCCACACTGTGTCTTTAGTAGTGTTATAGAGTGTTGTATGAGTCGTCACCCCCCCCCCCCACTGTGTCTTTAGTAGTGTTATAGAGTGTTGTATGAGTCGTCACCCCCCCCCACTGTGTCTTTAGTAGTGTTATAGAGTGTTGTATGAGTCCCCCCACCCCCCCCCCCCCCCACTGTGTCTTTAGTAGTGTTATAGAGTGTTGTATGAGTCCACCCCCCCCCCCCCCACTGTGTCTTTAGTAGTGTTATAGAGTGTTGTATGAGTCCCCCCCCCACTGTGTCTTTAGTAGTGTTATAGAGTGTTGTATGAGACCCCCCCCCCCCCCACTGTGTCTTTAGTAGTGTTATAGAGTGTTGTATGAGTCCCCCCCCCCCCCCCCCCCACTGTGTCTTTAGTGGTGTTATAGAGTGTTGTATGAGTCCCCCCCCCCACTGTGTCTTTAGTAGTGTTATAGAGTGTTGTATGAGTCCCCCCACCCCCCACTGTGTCTTTAGTAGTGTTATAGAGTGTTGTATGAGTCCCCCACCCACTGTGTCTTTAGTAGTGTTATAGAGTGTTGTATGAGACCCCCCCCCCCCCCCCCCCACTGTGTCTTTAGTAGTGTTATAGAGTGTTGTATGAGACCCCCCCCCCCCCCCACTGTGTCTTTAGTGGTGTTATAGCGTGTTGTATGAGTCCCCCCACCCCCCCCCCCACCCCCCCACTGTGTCTTTAGTAGTGTTATAGAGTGTTGTATGAGTCCCCCCCCCCCCCCCCCACTGTGTCTTTAGTAGTGTTATAGAGTGTTGTATGAGTCCCCCCCCCCCCCCCACTGTGTCTTTAGTAGTGTTATAGAGTGTTGTATGAGTCCCCCCCCCCCCACTGTGTCTTTAGTAGTGTTATAGAGTGTTGTATGAGTCCCCCCCCCCCCACTGTGTCTTTAGTAGTGTTATAGAGTGTTGTATGAGTCCCCCCCCCCCCCACTGTGTCTTTAGTAGTGTTATAGAGTGTTGTATGAGTCCCCCCCCCCCCCCCCCACTGTGTCTTTAGTAGTGTTATAGAGTGTTGTATGAGTCCCCCCCCCCCCCCCACTGTGTCTTTAGTAGTGTTATAGAGTGTTGTATGAGTCGTCACCCCCCCCCCCCACTGTGTCTTTAGTAGTGTTATAGAGTGTTGTATGAGTCGTCACCCCCCCCCACTGTGTCTTTAGTAGTGTTATAGAGTGTTGTATGAGTCCCCCCCCCCCCCCCCCCGTGTCTTTAGTAGTGTTATAGAGTGTTGTATGAGTCCCCCCCCCCCCACTGTGTCTTTAGTAGTGTTATAGAGTGTTGAATGAGTCCCCCCCCCACTGTGTCTTTAGTAGTGTTATAGAGTGTTGTATGAGACCCCCCCCCCCCCACTGTGTCTTTAGTAGTGTTATAGAGTGTTGTATGAGTCCCCCCCCCCCCCCCCCCCACTGTGTCTTTAGTGGTGTTATAGAGTGTTGTATGAGTCCCCCCACCCCCCCCCCCCCCCCACTGTGTCTTTAGTAGTGTTATAGAGTGTTGTATGAGTCCCCCCACCCCCCCCCCCCCCCACTGTGTCTTTAGTAGTGTTATAGAGTGTTGTATGAGACCCCCCCCCCCCCCACTGTGTCTTTAGTAGTGTTATAGAGTGTTGTATGAGTCCCCCCCCCCCCACTGTGTCTTTAGTGGTGTTATAGAGTGTTGTATGAGTCCCCCCCCCCCCCCACTGTGTCTTTAGTAGTGTTATAGAGTGTTGTATGAGTCCCCCCCCCCCCCCCACTGTGTCTTTAGTAGTGTTATAGAGTGTTGTATGAGTCCCCCCCCCCCCCCCACTGTGTCTTTAGTAGTGTTATAGAGTGTTGTATGAGTCCCCCCCCCCCCCCCCCACTGTGTCTTTAGTAGTGTTATAGAGTGTTGTATGAGTCCCCCCCCCACTGTGTCTTTAGTAGTGTTATAGAGTGTTGTATGAGTCCCCCCACCCCCCCCCTCCCCACTGTGTCTTTAGTAGTGTTATAGAGTGTTGTATGAGTCCCCCCCCCCCCCCCCCCACTGTGTCTTTAGTAGTGTTATAGAGTGTTGTATGAGTCCCCCCACCCACTGTGTCTTTAGTAGTGTTATAGAGTGTTGTATGAGTCCCCCCCCCCCCACTGTGTCTTTAGTAGTGTTATAGAGTGTTGTATGAGCCCCCCCCCCCCCCCCCCACTGTGTCTTTAGTAGTGTTATAGAGTGTTGTATGAGCCCCCCCCCCCCCCCCCCCACTGTGTCTTTAGTAGTGTTATAGAGTGTTGTATGAGTCCCCCCCCCCCCACTGTGTCTTTAGTAGTGTTATAGAGTGTTGTATGAGTCCCCCCACCCCCCACTGTGTCTTTAGTAGTGTTATAGAGTGTTGTATGAGTCCCCCACCCACTGTGTCTTTAGTAGTGTTATAGAGTGTTGTATGAGTCCGTCCCCCCACTGTGTCTTTAGTAGTGTTATAGAGTGTTGTATGAGTCCCCCCCCCACTGTGTCTTTAGTAGTGTTATAGAGTGTTGTATGAGTCGTCCCCCCCACTGTGTCTTTAGTAGTGTTATAGAGTGTTGTATGAGTCCCCCCCCCCCCCCCCCCCCACTGTGTCTTTAGTAGTGTTATAGAGTGTTGTATGAGTCCACCCCCCCCCCCCCCCACTGTGTCTTTAGTAGTGTTATAGAGTGTTGTATGAGTCGTCGTCGTCCCCCCCCCCCCCACTGTGTCTTTAGTAGTGTTATAGAGTGTTGTATGAGTCCCCCCCCCCCCCCCCCCCACTGTGTCTTTAGTAGTGTTATAGAGTGTTGTATGAGTCCCCCCCCCCACTGTGTCTTTAGTAGTGTTATAGAGTGTTGTATGAGTCCCCCCACCCCCCCCCTCCCCACTGTGTCTTTAGTAGTGTTATAGAGTGTTGTATGAGTCCCCCCCCCCCCCCCCCCACTGTGTCTTTAGTAGTGTTATAGAGTGTTGTATGAGTCCCCCCACCCACTGTGTCTTTAGTAGTGTTATAGAGTGTTGTATGAGTCCCCCCCCCCCCCCCCCACTGTGTCTTTAGTAGTGTTATAGAGTGTTGTATGAGCCCCCCCCCCCCCCCCCCCCCACTGTGTCTTTAGTAGTGTTATAGAGTGTTGTATGAGCCCCCCCCCCCCCCCCCCCCCACTGTGTCTTTAGTAGTGTTATAGAGTGTTGTATGAGTCCCCCCCCCCACTGTGTCTTTAGTAGTGTTATAGAGTGTTGTATGAGTCCCCCCACCCCCCACTGTGTCTTTAGTAGTGTTATAGAGTGTTGTATGAGTCCCCCACCCACTGTGTCTTTAGTAGTGTTATAGAGTGTTGTATGAGTCCGTCCCCCCACTGTGTCTTTAGTAGTGTTATAGAGTGTTGTATGAGTCCCCCCCCCCCCCCACTGTGTCTTTAGTAGTGTTATAGAGTGTTGTATGAGTCGTCCCCCCCACTGTGTCTTTAGTAGTGTTATAGAGTGTTGTATGAGTCCCCCCCCCCACTGTGTCTTTAGTAGTGTTATAGAGTGTTGTATGAGTCCACCCCCCCCCCCCCCCCACTGTGTCTTTAGTAGTGTTATAGAGTGTTGTATGAGTCGTCGTCGTCCCCCCCCCCCCACTGTGTCTTTAGTAGTGTTATAGAGTGTTGTATGAGTCCCCCCCCCCCCCCCCCACTGTGTCTTTAGTAGTGTTATAGAGTGTTGTATGAGTCCCCCCCCCCCACTGTGTCTTTAGTAGTGTTATAGAGTGTTGTATGAGTCCACACCCCCCCCCCCCCCCCACTGTGTCTTTAGTAGTGTTATAGAGTGTTGTATGAGTCCACCCCCCCCCCCCCCCCCCCCCCCCCCCCCCCCCCCACTGTGTCTTTAGTAGTGTTATAGAGTGTTGTATGAGACCCCCCCCCCCACTGTGTCTTTAGTAGTGTTATAGAGTGTTGTATGAGTCCCCCCCCCCCCACTGTGTCTTTAGTAGTGTTATAGAGTGTTGTATGAGTCCCCCTCCCCACTGTGTCTTTAGTAGTGTTATAGAGTGTTGTATGAGTCCCCCCCCTAACACATGTAATTGTTTTAAAGACATGCATCAACACCCTAACACATGTAATTGTTTTAAAGACATGCTCCGGTATTTTGATGTGCCAATGTGTAAATGTTTTACCTCAATTAGCCACAAAATCCCTAGTTTGAAAGAGAGTGTTTTTTGGAAGCTGTTTTCCCTACAATTTCCCTACAATTACCCCGATGTGGGCCAGCCCCATAGCAATTATAGTTTCAGCCAATGAGCTTCAGCCCCTCATCGTTTGAGTGACAGCTATTAAGAGCGAATGAGAGAGCAACGATGTGGTGCACATATCTGCAGGTATGTTACCTAGTAGGCAATTTTCGATGATCGCTTTTGTCTCGTGAACTCTACTTTCAGAACTACTGGACTACTGGAGGACTGAAGGCTGTTGGGGCTACTGGAGGACTGAAGGCTGTTGGGAGTACTGGAGGACTGATGGCTGTTGGGAGTACTGCAGGACTGATGGCTGTTGGGAGTACTGGAGGACTGACGGCTGTTGGGAGTACTGGAGGACTGAAGGCTGTTGGGAGTACTGGAGGACTGACGGCTGTTGGGAGTACTGGAGGACTGAAGGCTGTTGGGAGTACTGGAGGACTGATGGCTGTTGGGAGTACTGGAGGACTGATGGCTGTTGGAGGACTGATGGCTGTTGGGAGTACTGGAGGATTGATGGCTGTTGGGAGTACTGGAGGACTGATGGCTGTTGGAGGACTGATGGCTGTTGGGAGTACTGGAGGACTGATGGCTGTTGGAGGACTGATGGCTGTTGGGAGTACTGATGGCTGTTGGGGTTACCGGAGGACTGATGGCTGTTGGGAGTACTGGAGGATTGATGGCTGTTGGGAGTACTGCAGGACTGATGGCTGTTGGAGGTACCGTAGAACTGATGTCTGTTGGGGATGGATGGCCTTCTATCTCAGCTAGGTTTCTACTTGAGTTTTAGATGGACTGATGTCTGTTGGGGATGGATGGCCTTCTATCTCAGCTAGGTTTCTACTTGAGTTGTAGAAATAAGTGTGTGCATTTCAGTTTATATTCGGTGTGACAGACATCCAGAATGGATGAGGAAGAAGGAGCCATTCCAGTTGTTGACATGGATGCAGCTTTCCTGGAAGTTTGACAGTTTACCCTTTTCAGTGACTTCAGAAAGTGTTCATACCCTTTGACTTATTCCACATTTTGTTGTATAGTGAGTGTACGAGAAACTCCCTATCATTCGATTGAATAGACTAAACCATGGCCATAGACTTGTTCATTGTTTGTCTGTTTCAAAATAGCGAGCCACCTGATCTCACGAGCATACGTGAACGTTCCCTGCAGCGGTAAACGATTCACGCAATGACACGAATACTTTGTATTTCCTGCATGCTTTATGTAAACCGCTATACATTCACCAGTCTATGATATAAACCGTTGAAACTTAACAAACCCCATCCCCATCTCCATGATGCATCACATGACCACATCCGGAGGAGAGAAGCTAGCGAGGATCACGATATATCTAGGCCAAGCAATCAACACACTGCTGCCTGCACTCACAACTGGAAACTTCCCCTGATGCCAAGTTGTTTCCCCTGATGCCAAGTGTGTGTGTGTGTGTGTGTGTGTGTGTGTGTGTGTGTGTGTGTGTGTGTGTGTGTGTGTGTGTGTGTGTGTGTGTATGTGTGTGTGTGTGTGTGTGTGTGTGTGTGTGTGTGTGTGTGTGTGTGTGTGTGTGTGTTTGTGTGTGTGTGTGTGCCCGCGCCTGCGTGTGTCTTTCTGACCTTATAGGCTTGAACGAGCTGAATGCATTTGAACAATCATCTCTGATATACACACTGGAAGATGTGCCTGCCATCTGCGATAATATCCATTCCTCAGTATTTACTGCCTTTTCAGGAACTGTCTACGTCAAGAGCAACACATGTGGGCAAACTATAAATCCTTTTGTTAAGCAGAGATACAGTAGGAAGTATATCTAGATAGTACATATATACATTCTACAGCGCATTCTGATAGTAATCAGATCCCTTGACTTTTCCCCCCATTTTGTTACGTTACAGCCGGATTCTAAAAATGGATTCAATTGTTTTTTTTCCCCCTCATCAAACTGCACACAATACCCCATAATGACATCACAATACCCCATAATGACATCACAATACCCCATAATGACAAAGCAAAAACAGTTTTTCCAACATTTTTGATAACAGAAATATCACATTTACATGGGAATTCAGACCTTTAACTCAGTACTTTATTGAAGGACCTTTGGCAGCGATTACAGCATTGAGTCTTCTAAGGGTATGACGCTACAAGCTCGGCACATCTGTATTTGTGGAGTTTCTCCCATTCTTCTCTGCAGATCCTTTCAAGCTCTGTCAGGTTGGATGGGGACAATAGCTGCACAGCTATTTTCAGGTCTCTCCAGAGATGTTAGATCGGGTTCAAGTCCAGGCTTCGGCTGGGCCAGTAAAAGACATTCAGAGACTTGTCCTGCATTGTCTTGGCTGTGTGCTTAGGGTCGTTGTCCTGTTGAAAGGTGAACCTTCGCCCCAGTCTGAGGTCCAGGGAGCTCTGGAGCAGGTTTTCATCAAGGATCTCTCTGTACTTTGCTCTGTTCATCTTTGCCCAGATCCTGACTAGTCTCCCAGTACCTGCCGCTGAAAAACATCCCCACACCATGATGCTGCCACCACCATGCTTCACTGTAGGGATGCTGCCACCACCATGCTTCACTCTAGGGATGGTGCCACCACCATGCTTCACTGTAGGGATGGTGCCACCACCATGCTTCACTGTAGGGATGGTGCCACCACCATGCTGCACTGTAGGGATGCTGCCACCACCATGCTTCACTGTAGGGATGGTGCCACCACCATGCTTCACTGTAGGGATGCTGCCACCACCATGCTTCACTGTAGGGGTGGTGCCACCACCATGCTTCACTGTAGGGATGCTGCCACCACCATGCTTCACTCTAGGGATGGTGCCACCACCATGCTTCACTCTAGGGATGGTGCCACCACCATGCTTCACTGTAGGGATGGTGCCACCACCATGCTTCACTGTAGGGATGGTGCCACCACCATGCTTCACTGTAGGGATGGTGCCACCACCATGCTTCACTGTAGGGATGCTGCCACCATCATGCTTCACTCTAGTGATGGTGCCACCACCATGCTTCACTGTAGGGATGGTGCCACAACCATGCTTCACTGTAGGGATGGTGCCACCACCATGCTGCACTGTAGGGATGCTGCCACCACCATGCTTCACTGTAGGGATGCTGCCACCACCATGCTTCACTGTAGGGATGCTGTCACCACCATGCTTCACTGTAGGGATGCTGCCACCACCATGCTTCACTGTAGGGATGCTGTCACCACCATGCTTCACTGTAGGGATGCTGCCACCACCATGCTTCACTGTAGGGATGCTGCCACCACCATGCTTCACTGTAGGGATGGTGCCACCACCATGCTTCAATGTAGGGATGCTGCCACCACCATGCTTCACTGTAGGGATGCTGCCACCACCATGCTTCACTGTAGGGATGATGCCAGGTGTCCTGGCTTCCTGGCACCATCCTTATTCAGGCCAAAGTATTCAATCTTGGTTTCATCAGGACAGTAGTCACATACTGTCCTAATAGGAGAACATACTTGGTGAAGTGACATGCTGCAGTCACCTATAAGCTTTACAGTTGACTCATCAGGTCAATGGGGCGGCAGCGTAGCCTAGAGGTTAGAGCGTTGGACTAGTAACCGACAGGTTGCAAGATCTAATCCCTGAGCTGACAAGTTAAAAATCTGTCTTTCTGTCCCTGAACAAAGCAGTTGCTCACTGTTCCTAGGCCGTCATTGTAAATAAGAATTTGTTCTTAACTGACTTGCCTGGTTAAATAAAGGTAAAAAAATAAATAGAGGAGTCTCAGGTGTTTGGCAGTCTAAGCTCTACTGTTGACTTGTCAGGTCAATGGATGTATTTAAAGCTGTGTTTCAAGTGACAGGCTAAACTCCTGATTGGTCTTTTGTAGGATAGAGGACTGAAAAGTGTCAGAAGTTGTAATGTTGCCACCCGGCACCAAACACATGAAGTTCAACATTGGTGCCGGGTGGCAACATTGGCAACAATGGTCCCTCTTAACATACGTTCTATGTAAAGGGAACCAACCACTCTGCTGAGAGGGAGATGGTAGTTCTTGCTTCAACCACTAGGGGTCAGTATAGTCTCAGTGTTAATGTGTGTCCATCACAACCTGATGGACCACGGGAAGCAGAGACATGTTAAATATGTTATTTTGCTGCTAATCAGACATACCTGCAAAGTTACTGTAACTAATATCAGACTATACTTACAGTAACTAATATCAGACTATGCTTACTGTAACTAATATCAGACTATACTTACTGTAACTAATATCAGACTATACTTACAGTAACTAATATCAGACTATACTTACTGTAACTAATATCAGACTATACTTACTGTAACTAATATCAGACTATGCTTACTGTAACTAATATCAGACTATAGTTACTGTAACTAATATCAGACTATACTTACTGTAACTAATATCAGACTATACTTACTGTAACTAATATCAGACTATACTTACTGTAACTAATATCAGACTATGCTTACTGTAACTAATATCAGACTATAGTTACTGTAACTAATATCAGACTATAGTTACTGTAACTAATATCAGACTATGCTTACTGTAACTAATATCAGACTATAGTTACTGTAACTAATATCAGACTATACTTACTGTAACTAATATCAGACTATAGTTACTGTAACTAATATCAGACTATAGTTACTGTAACTAATATCAGACAATACTTACAGTAACTAATATCAGACTATACTTACTGTAACTAATATCAGACTATACTTACTGTAACTAATATCAGACTATACTTACTGTAACTAATATCATACTATAGTTACTGTAACTAATATCAGACTATAGTTACTGTAACTACCATCAAACTATTTACTGTACTGTAAAGCCCAGTTAGTTAGTTTAGTGTAGTCCTCTGGGGCAGTTAGTTTAGTTTAGCCCTCTGGGGCAGTTAGTTTAGTTTAGTCATCTGGGGCAGTTAGTTTAGTCCTCTGGGGCAGTTAATTCAGCCCTCTGGGGCAGTTAGTTTAGTTTAATCCTCTGGGGCAGTTAGTTAAATTTAGCCCTCTGGGGCAGTTAGTTTAATCATCTGGGACATTTAATTTAATCTTCTGGGCAGTTAGTTTAGTTTAGTCATCTGGGGCAGTTAGTTTAGTCATCTGGGCAGTTAGTTTAGTTTAGTCATCTGGGGCAGTTAGTTTAGTCCTCTGGGGCAGTTAATTCAGCCCTCTGGGGCAGTTAGTTTAGTTTAATCCTCTGGGGCAGTTAGTTAAGTTTAGCCCTCTGGGGCAGTTAGTTTAATCATTTGGGACATTTAATTTAATCTTCTGGGCAGTTAGTTTAGTTTAGTCATCTGGGGCAGTTAGTTTAGTCATCTGGGCAGTTAGTTTAGTTTAGCTCTCTGGGGCAGTTAGTTGAATCCTTTGGGGCAGTTAGTTGAACCTTCTGGGACAGTTAGTTTAGCCTTCTGGGGCAGTTAGTTGAGCCTTCTGAGGCAGTTAGTTGAGCCTTCTGGGGCAGTTAGTTGAGCCTTCTGGGGCAGTTAGTTTACTTCAGTCCTCTGGGGCAGTTCGTTTTGCCTTCTGGGCATTTAGTTTAGCCTTCTGGGGCAGTTAGTTTAGTAATCTGGGGCAGTTAGTTTAGTTTAGCCCTCTGGGGCAGTTAGTTTAATCCTCTGGGAAATTTAATTTAATCTTCTGGGCAGTTAGTTTAGTTTAGTCATCTGGGGCAGATAGTTTAGTCATCTGGGCAGTTAGTTTAGTTTAGCTCTCTGGGGCAGTTAGTTTAATCCTTTGGGGCAGTTAGTTTAGCCTTCTGGGGCAGTTAGTTGAGCCTTCTGAGGCAGTTAGTTGAGCCATCTGGGGCAGTTAGTTGAGCCTTCTGGGGCAGTTAGTTGACTTCAGTCCTCTGGGGCAGTTAGTTTTGCCTTCTGGGTAGTTAGTTTAGCCTTATGGGGCAGTTAGTTTAGTAATCTGGGGCAGTTAGCTTAGTTCAGTCCTCTTGTGAAGTTATTTAGTTTAGTCCTCTGGGGCAGTTAGTTTAATCCTCTGGGGCAGTTATTTGAGCCTTCTGGGGCAGTTAGTTGAGCCTTCTGGGGCAGTTAGTTGAGCCTTCTGGGGCAGTTAATTTAGCCTTCTGGGGCAGTCAGTTTAGTCCTCTGGGGCAGTCAGTTTAGTCCTCTGGGGCAGTTAGTTTAATCCTCTGGGGCAGTAAGTTTAGGTCTCTGGAGCAGGTAGTTGAGCCTTCTGGGGCAGTTAGTTTAGTCCTCTTGGGCAGTTAGTTTAGTCCTCTGGGGCAGTTTGTTTAGTCCTCTGTGTAGTTAGTATAGGTCTCTGGGGCAGTTAGTTGAGCCTTCTCGGGCAGTTAGTTTAGCTCTCTGGGGCAGGTAGTTGAGCCTTCTGGGGCAGTTAGTTTAGTCCTCTGGAGCAGTTAGTTTAGTTCTCTCAGGCAGTTAGTTTAGCCTTCTAGGGCAGTTAGTTTAACCATCTGGGGCAGTTAGTTTAGTCCTCTGGGGCAGTTAGTTTAGTTCTCTCGGGTAGTTAGTTTAACCCTCTGGGGCAGTTAGTTTAGCTCTCTTGGGCATTTAGTTTAGTCCTCTGGGGCACTTAGTTTAGCCTTCTGTGGCAGTTAGTTTAACCCTCTGGGGCAGTTAGTTTAGTCCTCTGGGACATTTAATTTAATCTTCTGGGCAGTTAGTTTAGTTTAGTCATCTGGGGCAGTTAGTTTAGTCATCTGGGCAGTTAGTTTAGTTTAGTCATCTGGGGCAGTTAGTTTAGTCCTCTGGGGCAGTTAATTCAGCCCTCTGGGGCAGTTAGTTTAGTTTAATCCTCTGGGGCAGTTAGTTAAGTTTAGCCCTCTGGGGCAGTTAGTTTAATCATTTGGGACATTTAATTTAATCTTCTGGGCAGTTAGTTTAGTTTAGTCATCTGGGGCAGTTAGTTTAGTCATCTGGGCAGTTAGTTTAGTTTAGCTCTCTGGGGCAGTTAGTTGAATCCTTTGGGGCAGTTAGTTGAACCTTCTGGGACAGTTAGTTTAGCCTTCTGGGGCAGTTAGTTGAGCCTTCTGAGGCAGTTAGTTGAGCCTTCTGGGGCAGTTAGTTGAGCCTTCTGGGGCAGTTAGTTTACTTCAGTCCTCTGGGGCAGTTCGTTTTGCCTTCTGGGCATTTAGTTTAGCCTTCTGGGGCAGTTAGTTTAGTAATCTGGGGCAGTTAGTTTAGTTTAGCCCTCTGGGGCAGTTAGTTTAATCCTCTGGGAAATTTAATTTAATCTTCTGGGCAGTTAGTTTAGTTTAGTCATCTGGGGCAGATAGTTTAGTCATCTGGGCAGTTAGTTTAGTTTAGCTCTCTGGGGCAGTTAGTTTAATCCTTTGGGGCAGTTAGTTTAGCCTTCTGGGGCAGTTAGTTGAGCCTTCTGAGGCAGTTAGTTGAGCCATCTGGGGCAGTTAGTTGAGCCTTCTGGGGCAGTTAGTTGACTTCAGTCCTCTGGGGCAGTTAGTTTTGCCTTCTGGGTAGTTAGTTTAGCCTTATGGGGCAGTTAGTTTAGTAATCTGGGGCAGTTAGCTTAGTTCAGTCCTCTTGTGAAGTTATTTAGTTTAGTCCTCTGGGGCAGTTAGTTTAATCCTCTGGGGCAGTTATTTGAGCCTTCTGGGGCAGTTAGTTGAGCCTTCTGGGGCAGTTAGTTGAGCCTTCTGGGGCAGTTAATTTAGCCTTCTGGGGCAGTCAGTTTAGTCCTCTGGGGCAGTCAGTTTAGTCCTCTGGGGCAGTTAGTTTAATCCTCTGGGGCAGTAAGTTTAGGTCTCTGGAGCAGGTAGTTGAGCCTTCTGGGGCAGTTAGTTTAGTCCTCTTGGGCAGTTAGTTTAGTCCTCTGGGGCAGTTTGTTTAGTCCTCTGTGTAGTTAGTATAGGTCTCTGGGGCAGTTAGTTGAGCCTTCTCGGGCAGTTAGTTTAGCTCTCTGGGGCAGGTAGTTGAGCCTTCTGGGGCAGTTAGTTTAGTCCTCTGGAGCAGTTAGTTTAGTTCTCTCAGGCAGTTAGTTTAGCCTTCTAGGGCAGTTAGTTTAACCATCTGGGGCAGTTAGTTTAGTCCTCTGGGGCAGTTAGTTTAGTTCTCTCGGGTAGTTAGTTTAACCCTCTGGGGCAGTTAGTTTAGCTCTCTGGGGCATTTAGTTTAGTCCTCTGGGGCACTTAGTTTAGCCTTCTGTGGCAGTTAGTTTAACCCTCTGGGGCAGTTAGTTTAGTCCTCTGGGACAGTTAGTTTGGTTCTCTCGGGCAGTTAGTTTAACCCTCTTGGGCAGTTAGTTTAGTTCTCTCGGGCAGTTAGTTTAGCCTTCTGGGGCAATTAGTTTAACCCTCTGGGGCAGTTAGTTTAGCTCTCTGGGGCGGTTAGTTGAGCCTTCTGGGGCAGTTAAATTAGGTCTCTGGTGCAGTTAGTTTAGTCCTCTGTGGCAGTTAGTTTAGCCCTCTGTGGCAGTTAGTTTAGTCCTCTGGGCAGTTAGTTTAGTCCTCTGGGGCAGTTAGTTTAGCCCTCTGGGGCAGTTAGTTTAGTCCTCTGGGGCAGTTAGTTTAGCCTTCTGGGGCATTTAGTTTAGTCCTCTGGGGCAGTTAGTTTAGTCCTCTGGGGCAGTTAGTTTAGCCCTCTGGGGCAGTTAGTTTAGTCCTCTGTGGCAGTTAGTTTAGTTTAGCTCTCTGGGGCAGTTACTTTAATCCTTTGGGGCAGTTAGTTGAACCTTCTGGGACAGTTAGTTTAGCCTTCTGGGGCAGTTAGTTGAGCCTTCTGAGGCAGTTAGTTGAGACTTCTGGGGCAGTTAGTTGAGCCTTCTGGGGCAGTTCGTTTACTTCAGTCCTCTGGGGCAGTTAGTTTTGCCTTCTGGGCAGTTAGTTTAGCCTTCTGGGGCAGTTAGTTTAGTAATCTGGGGCAGTTAGTTTAGTTTAGCCCTCTGGGGCAGTTAGTTTTATCCTCTGGGACATTTAATTTAATCTTCTGGGCAGTTAGTTTAGTTTAGTCATCTTGGGCAGATAGTTTAGTCATTTGGGCAGTTAGTTTAGTTTAGCTCTCTGGGGAAGTTAGTTTAATCCTTTGGGGCAGTTAGTTTAACCTTCTGGGACAGTTAGTTTAGCCTTCTGGGGCAGTTAGTTGAGCCTTCTGAGGCAGTTAGTTGAGACTTCTGGGGCAGTTAGTTTAGCCTTCTGGGGCATTTAGTTTAGTCCTCTGGGGCAGTTAGTTTAGTCCTCTGGGGCAGTTAGTTTAGCCCTCTGGGGCAGTTAGTTTAGTCCTCTGTGGCAGTTAGTTTAGTCCTCTGGGGCAGTTAGTTTACCCCTCTGGGGAGATGAGAGCACTGACCCTCTTTCTGTCTCAGATGGTTAGACACACCTGTCCCCGGTGTTGAGCTGTCTCCAGGGTGTGAGTGTATGTGCGGAGCAGGGGCGTCTACATTCTGCTATAAATACAAAAAACAGGTTTGATGGATCGGGTCAATTGATCTTTTTCAGAGGTTGCGTTAATGCAGGATTCTGTGACGTTTTCTTTTGCGCAGAAAAATGAAAGATAAAACTCAGAAAAAATATCTTGTGTTAATTAAAAAAGGTTCAGATGAAGGCCATTGACAGCACAGTTCCAGTTGTATGAAAGCACTCCAGCCTGAGTCCATAGAACTACGCATTCTACTTAATCTACGCAGACGATACCATTCTGTATACTTCTGGCCCTTCTTCGGACACTGTGTTAACTAACCTCCAGACGAACTTCAATGCCATACAACTCTCCTTCCGTGGCCTCCAACTGCTCTTAAATGCAAGTAAAACTAAATGCATGCTCTTCAACCAATCGCTGCCTGCACCTGCCCGCCCGTCCAGCATCACTACTCTGGACGGTTCTGACTTAGAATAAGTGGACAACTACAAATACCTAGGTGTCTGGCTAGACTGTAAACTCTCCTTCCAGACTCACATTAAGCATCTCCAATCCAAAATTAAATCTAGAATCGGCTTCCTATTTCGCAACAAAGCATCCTTCACTCACGCCACCAAAAATACCCTCGTAAAACTGACTATCCTACTGATCCTTGATTTCGACGATGTAATTTATAAAATAGCCTCCAACACTCTACTCAACAAATTGGATGCAGTCTATCACAGTGCCATCCGTTTTGTCACCAAAGCCCCATATACTTCCCACCACTGCGACCTGTACACGCTCTCGTTGACTGGCCTTCGCTTCATACCCGTCGCCAAACCCACTGGCTCTAGGTCATCTACAAGTCTCTGCTAGTTAAAGCCCCGCCTTATCTCAGCTCACTGGTCACCATAGCAGCACCCACCCGTAGCACGCGCTCCAGCAGGTATATCTCACTGGTCACCCCCAAAGCCAATTCCTCATTTGGCCGCCTTTCCTTCCAGTTCTCTGCTACCAATGACTGGAACTAACTGCAAAAATCCCTGAAGCTGGAGACTCATATCTCCCTCACTAACTTTAAGCACCAGCTGTCAGAGCAGCTCACAGATCACTGCACCTGTACATAGCCCATCTGTAAACAGCCCATCCAACTACTTCATCCCCATATTGTATTTATTTATTTATCTTGCTCCTTTGCACCCCAGTATCTCTACTTGCACATTCATCTTCTGCACATCTACCATTCCAGTGTTTAATTTCTATATTGTAATTACTTCGCCACCATGGCCTATTTATTGCCTTACCTCCCTTATCTCACCTCATTTGCACTCACTGTAAACATACTTTTTCTTTCTTTTGTTCTACTGTATTATTGACTGTATGTTTGTTTTACTCCATGTGTAACTCTATGTTATTGTATGTGTCGCACTGCTTTGCTTTATCTTGGCCAGGTCACAGTTGTAAATGAGAACTTGTTCTCAACTGGCCTAAATGTTACACTTAACGCCAGGTATTACAAACATACCTGCTACTAAACCACATCTCTGATCATAAGCCATTAAGAATGATTAATGCTTTTCATTTGTTATGTGGCTTCAGCTAGTAAAGCACAGCAGCCTGACTCCATGATGATTCACAGAAAGGTAAAGCACAGCAGCCTGACTCCATGATGATTCACAGAAAGGTAATGCACAGCAGCCTGACTCCATGGTGATTCACAGAAAGGTAATGCACAGCAGCCTGACTCCATGGTGATTCACAGAAAGATAATGCACAGCAGCCTGACTCCATGGTAATTCACAGAAGGGTAATGCACAGCAGCCTGACTCCATGGTGATTCACAGAAAGGTAATGCACAGCAGCCTGACTCCATGGTGATTCACAGAAAGGTAATGCACAGCAGCCTGACTCCATGGTGATTCACAGAAAGGTAATGCACAGCAGCCTGACTCCATGGTGATTCACAGAAAGATAATGTACAGCAGCCTGACTCCATGGTGATTCACAGAAGGGTAATGCACAGCAGCCTGACTCCATGGTGATTCACAGAAAGGTAATGCACAGCAGCCTGACTCCATGGTGATTCACAGAAAGGTAATGCACAGCAGCCTGACTCCATGGTGATTCACAGAAAGGTAATGCACAGCAGCCTGACTCCATGGTGATTCACAGAAAGGTAATGCACAGCAGCCTGACTCCATGGTGATTCACAGAAAGGTAATGCACAGCAGCCTGACCCCACGGTGATTCACAGAAAGGTAATGCACAGCAGCCTGACTCCATGGTGATTCACAGAAAGGTAATGCACAGCAGCCTGACTCCATGGTGATTCACAGAAAGGTAATGCACAGCAGCCTGACCCCACGGTGATTCACAGAAAGGTAATGCACAGCAGCCTGACTCCATGGTGATTCACAGAAAGGTAAAGCACAGCAGCCTGACTCCATGGTGATTCACAGAAAGGTAATGCACAGCAGCCTGACTCCATGGTGATTCACAGAAAGGTAATGCACAGCAGCCTGACTCCATGGTGATTCACAGAAAGGTAATGCACAGCAGCCTGACCCCACGGTGATTCACAGAAAGGTAATGCACAGCAGCCTGACTCCATGGTGATTCACAGAAAGGTAATGCACAGCAGCCTGACCCCACGGTGATTCACAGAAAGGTAATGCACAGCAGCCTGACTCCATGGGGATTCACAGAAAGGTAAAGCACAGCAGCCTGACTCCATGGTGATTCACAGAAAGGTAAAGCACAGCAGCCTGACTCCATGGTGATTCACAGAAAGGTAATATGTCGTTCTCGTGTGTTACCTTGTCTTGGTCTGCAGTCTAGAGTTAACAAGCACGTTCCTAACCACACTCTCTGATCAGGTGACATTTCTCTGGCTAATGTTAGCATGTATTTCTCGCTGTAAGACAACAACGTAATACCTCTAGAATTATCTAAGGTTATCAGGAGTTATCTAGAATTATCTGGAGTTATCTAGAATTATCTAGTGTTATCTGGAGTTATCTAGAATTATCTAGTGTTATCTGGAGTTATCTAGAATTATCTAGAGTTATCTGGAGTTATCTAGAATTATCTAGTGTTATCTGGAGTTATCTAGAATTATCTAGAGTTTATCTAGAGTTATCTAGAATTATTAATGTTAGCATGTATTTCTCGCTGTAAGACAACAATGTAATACGTCTAGAATTATCTCGAGTTATCTGGAGTTATCTAGAATTATCTAGAGTTTATCTAGAATTTATCTAGAATTATCTAGAGTTATCTGGAGTTATCTGCAGTTATCTAGAGTTATCTAGAGTTTATCTAGAGTTTATCTAGAGTTATCTGGAGTTATCTAGAATTATCTAGAGTTTATCTAGAGTTATCTAGAATTATCTAGAGTTATCTGGAGTTATCTAGAATTATCTAGAGTTTATCTAGAGTTTATCTAGAATTATCTGGAGTTATCTGGAGTTATATGGATTTATCTGGAGTTATCTAGAGTTTATCTAGAGTTTATCTAGAGTTATCTGGAGTTATCTGGAGTTTATCTAGAGTCATCTAGAGTTATCTAGAGTTATCCAAGGACATGATTGCTGCTGCTGAAGAATTTCCCAGACATGTTTAGTCATCCAATGCCTGTAGGAGTACAGTACAGTTCATTTTCTGCTCAACAGCCAATCCCCTTCTGCTCCAGCTACACTTCGCAGCACAGCTCTGTGGTTTGTGCAGTCATCCCTACCACAGAAAGTGTGCCCCAAATGGCACCCTATTTCATAGAACTCTATGGGCCCTTGTCAAAAGCAGTGCACTTTATAGAGAATCGGGTCCCATTTGGGATGCTGCTGGGCCTCTTGTGATTTATAGAGTTAGATTAGTAGTAGCCCACTCAGGCAATCATTAAAATGTGTCTATTGGTAAACAGAGAAGAGTCTGTATTTCGTTTCACTGTTCATTGCCTTCAGTGCAGTGTGTGGATCGGCATACCGAATTGGCTCAGTTTGGAGCTGGGGAGATACCTGACTGGCACCTAGGGAGATACCTGACTGGCACCTAGGGATATACCTGACTGGCACCTAGGGAGATACCTGATTGGCACCTAGGGATATACCTGACTGGCACCTAGGGAGATACCTGACTGGCACCTATGGAGATACCTGATTGACACCTAGGGAGATACCTGATTGGCACCTAGGGAGATACCTGACCGGCACCTAGGGAGATACCTGACTGGCACCTAAGGAGATACCTGACTGGCACCTAGGGGGATACCTGACTGGCATCTAGGGAGATACCTGACTGGCACCTAGGGAGATACCTGACTGGCACCTAGGGAGATACCTGACTGGCACCTAGGGAGATACCTGATTGGCACCTAGGGAAATACCTGACTGGCACCCAGGGAGATACCTGATTGGCACCTAGGGAGATACCTGACTGGCACCTAGGGAGATACCTGACTGGCCTCTAGGGAGATACCTGATTGGAACCTAGGGAGATACCTGATTGGCACCTAGGGAAATACCTGATTGGCACCTAGGGAAATACCTGATTGGCACCTAGGGAGATACCTGATTGGCACCTAGGGAGATACCTGATTGGCACCTAGGGAGATACCTGACTGGCACCTAGGGAGAGGAGAGACGGAGGCAGGAGAGGGAGACACGAGAGGAGACGATTCACCACTTTCAGGTTACTTTTTTAACCTCAAGGATTTTTCCTGGTTAAATTAACTCTTTCCATTCATATTAAGACGATGGCAACTAATACATCTGATTCAGTAAATTAACTTAATCTCCGCCTAACTGTTTTATCCATAGAATCCCTGTGAGCTGTGTTAACCCAGGTGGTAGTTAATACTGCCACGTCCCTCTAGTCTCTGTGAGCTGTGTTAACCCAGGTGGTAGTTAATACTGCCACGTCCCTCTAGTCTCTGTGAGCTGTGTTAACCCAGGTGGTAGTTAATACTGCCATGTCCCTCTAGTCTCTGTGAGCTGTGTTAACCCAGGTGGTAGTTAATACTACCATGTCCCTCTAGTCTCTGTGAGCTGTGTTAACCCAGGTGGTAGTTAATACTACCATGTCCCTCTAGTCTCTGTGAGCTGTGTTAACCCAGGTGGTAGTTAATACTGCCATGTCCCTCTAGTGTCTGTGAGCTGTGTTAACCCAGGTGGTAGTTAATACTGCCATGTCCCTCTAGTCTCTGTGAGCTGTGTTAACCCAGGTGGTAGTTAATACTGCCATGTCCCTCTAGTCTCTGTGAGCTGTGTTAACCCAGGTGGTAGTTAATACTGCCATGTCCCTCTAGTCTCTGTGAGCTGTGTTAACCCAGGTGGTAGTTAATACTGCCATGTCCCTCTAGTCTCTGTGAGCTGTGTTAACCCAGGTGGTAGTTAATACTGCCATGTCCCTCTAGTCTCTGTGAGCTGTGTTAACCCAGGTGGTAGTTAATACTGCCATGTCCCTCTAGTCTCTGTGAGCTGTGTTAACCCAGGTGGTAGTTAATACTGCCATGTCCCTCTAGTCTCTGTGAGCTGTGTTAACCCAGGTGGTAGTTAATACTGCCATGTCCCTCTAGTCTCTGTGAGCTGTGTTAACCCAGGTGGTAGTTAATACTGCCATGTCCCTCTAGTGTCTGTGAGCTGTGTTAACCCAGGTGGTAGTTAATACTGCCATGTCCCTCTAGTCTCTGTGAGCTGTGTTAACCCAGGTGGTAGTTAATACTGCCATGTCCCTCTAGTCTCTGTGAGCTGTGTTAACCCAGGTGGTAGTTAATACTGCCACGTCCCTAGAGTCTCTGTGAGCTGTGTTAACCCAGGTGGTAGTTAATACTGCCATGTCCCTCTAGTCTCTGTGAGCTGTGTTAACCCAGGTGGTAGTTAATACTGCCACGTCCCTAGAGTCTCTGTGAGCTGTGTTAACCCAGGTGGTAGTTAATACTGCCATGTCCCTCTAGTCTCTGTGAGCTGTGTTAACCCAGGTGGTAGTTAATACTGCCACGTCCCTCTAGTCTCTGTGAGCTGTGTTAACCCAGGTGGTAGTTAATACTGCCACGTCCCTCTAGTCTCTGTGAGCTGTGTTAACCCAGGTGGTAGTTAATACTGCCACGTCCCTCTAGTCTCTGTGAGCTGTGTTAACCCAGGTGGTAGTTAATACTGCCATTTCCCTCTAGTCTCTGTGAGCTGTGTTAACCCAGGTGGTAGTTAATACTGCCATGTCCCTCTAGTCTCTGTGAGCTGTGTTAACCCAGGTGGTAGTTAATACTGCCATGTCCCTCTAGTGTCTGTGAGCTGTGTTAACCCAGGTGGTAGTTAATACTGCCATGTCCCTCTAGTCTCTGTGAGCTGTGTTAACCCAGGTGGTAGTTAATACTGCCATGTCCCTCTAGTCTCTGTGAGCTGTGTTAACCCAGGTGGTAGTTAATACTGCCATGTCCCTCTAGTCTCTGTGAGCTGTGTTAACCCAGGTGGTAGTTAATACTGCCATGTCCCTCTAGTCTCTGTGAGCTGTGTTAACCCAGGTGGTAGTTAATACTGCCATGTCCCTCTAGTCTCTGTGAGCTGTGTTAACCCAGGTGGTAGTTAATACTGCCATGTCCCTCTAGTCTCTGTGAGCTGTGTTAACCCAGGTGGTAGTAAATACTGCCATGTCCCTCTAGTCTCTGTGAGCTGTGTTAACCCAGGTGGAAGTCTAATCAAATCAAATCAAATTTATTTATATAGCCCTTCGCTCATCAGCTGATATCTCAATGTGTTCTACAGAAACCCAGCCTAAAACCCCAAACTGCAAGCAATGCAGGTGTAGAAGCACGGTGCCTAGGAAAAACTCCCTAGAAAGGCCAAAACCTAGGAAGAAACCTATAGAGGAACCAGACTATGAGGGGTGGCCAGTCCTCTTCTGGCTGTACCAGGTGGAGATTATAACAGAACATGACCAAGATGTTCAAATGTTCATAGATGACCAGCATGGTCTAATAATAGTAATCACAGTTAGAACAGTTGAAACTGGAGCAGCAGCACGGCCAGGTGGACTGGGGACAGCAAGGAGTCATCATGTCAGGTAGTCCTGAGGCATGGTCCTAGGGCTCAGGTCCTCCGAGAGAGAGAAAGAAAGAGAGAAAGAGAGAATTAGAGAGAGCATACTTAAATTCACACAGGACACCGGATAAGACAGGAGAAGTACTCCAGATATAACACACTGCCCCTAGCCCCCAACACATAAACTACTGCAGCATAAATACTGGAGGCTGAGACAGGAGGGGTCAGGAGACACTGTGGCCCCATCCGATGACACCGGATAGTAAATACTGCCACGTCCCTAGAGTCTCTGTGAGCTGTGTTAACCCAGGCGCTAGTGTCAAAATACTGCCACGGCACGTCAGCGTGCAGCCGCCATGAGCCACGACCCCACAGAGACGTGAGGCATGTCTCGTACAGTTCCTTCATCAACCTTTGAAGCCCGGAGGACCATGACAACGCAGATCAGCCGGGTTGAAGCTCCACACTACACCGGCTGCAGATGCCAGCGCTGCATGTTATGTCATGTGGAGCCCTTTCCTGCAGTCAAATTACCTGGTGGCCTCATGGGTGGATTGTTAATCATAATTTCCTAATTAATCAACTTTTTTTTAATTATTATTACACCGAAAGTTCAATGTTTCTATGTCAAACAATTTTGTCATATTTCAGTCTTCTGTGATGTATACAAAGTGTAATATTGGGATGTAAACTCAAAATGTAATACATTTCAACTCCATATCTGACATGGTACAGGTGTCTTCATAACCACGTGTGTGAGGTGTGTATACTTTTGTTTCAAAGTAGATTTTGTTTCAGAAAGAAACACTCTGTGTGACCCTGATTTAACCCACTGCAGTAAAAGGTTCATTAATGCTGTGTCAAACATCGCTAGAGGAGGACAATTAGTAACAAGGTTAGTTAGTTAAGAGTTCCTGGAAGTGAGGACGTTCCAAGTGGAACCCTATTCCCTATATAGTGCACTTCTTTTTGATCAAGGCCCACAGAGAATAGGATGCCATTTGGGACAGGCAACCTGGCGGTATCAGAGCCATCTGGAGTCAGTGAGCCAGGCAGAGACTGTGTGAGAGCAAGGATGATTGTCCTGTCATCTCTCATCATGTGAGGTAACCTGATTGTCCGATTCAACTTGACCAAACATGTCAAGTTCAGGATATCACCTCAGGCTACGATACACACATCTCTTTCCTTCTCTGTTCTGCTATGCTCTGTTCTGCTCTACTCTACTCTGTTCTGCTCTACTCTACTCTGTTCTGCTCTACTCTACTATACTCTGTTCTTCTTTACTCTACTCTGTTCTGCTCTACTCTACTCTACTCTGTTCTTCTTTACTCTACTCTGTTCTGCTCTGCTCTACTCTGTTCTGCTCTGCTCTACTCTGCTCTACTCTGTTCTGCTCTGCTCTACTCTGCTCTACTCTGTTCTGCTCTGCTCTACTCTGTTCTGCTCTGCTCTACTCTGTTCTGCTCTGCTCTACTCTGTTCTGCTCTGCTCTACTCTGTTCTGCTCTGCTCTACTCTGTTCTGCTCTGCTCTACTCTGCTCTACTCTGTTCTGCTCTACTCTGTTCTGCTCTACTCTACTCTGTTCTGCTCTGCTCTACTCTACTCTGTTCTGCTCTACTCTACTCTTTTCTGCTCTGCTCTGCTCTGTTCTGCTCTGCTCTGCTCTACTCTGTTCTGCTCTGCTCTACTCTGTTCTGCTCTGCTCTACTCTGCTCTACTCTGTTCTGCTCTACTCTGTTCTGCTCTACTCTACTCTGTTCTGCTCTGCTCTACTCTACTCTGTTCTGCTCTACTCTACTCTTTTCTGCTCTGCTCTGCTCTGTTCTGCTCTGCTCTACTCTACTCTGTTCTACTCTACTCTACTCTGTTCTGCTCTGCTCTGCTCTGCTCTACTCTACTCTGTTCTGCTCTGCTCTACTCTGTTCTGCTCTACTCTGTTCTGCTCTGTTCTGTTCTGCTCTGTTCTGCTCTGTCCGACTCTGTTCTGCTCTGTTCTGTTCTGTTCTGCTCAGTTCTGCTCTGCTCTGTTCTGTCCTGCTCTGTTCTGTTCTGTTCTGTTCTGCTCTGTTCTGCTCTGCTCTGCTCTGTTCGACTCTGTTCTGCTCTGTCCTGCTCTGTTCTGCTCAGCTCAGGGTCAGGGCAGGGAGTCTCAGGGTCAGGGTCAGGGTCAGGGCAGGCAGTCTCAGGGTCAGGGTCAGGGCAGGCAGTCTCAGGGTCAGGGTCAGGGTCAAGCAGTCTCAGGGTCAGGTTCAGGGTCAGGGCAGGCAGTCTCAGGATCAGGGTCAGGGTCAGGGCAGGCAGTCTCAGGGTCAGGGTCAAGCAGTCTCAGGGTCAGGGCAGGCAGTCTCAGGGTCAGGGCAGGCAGTCTCAGGGTCAGGGCAGGCAGTCTCAGGGTCAGGGCAGACGGTCTCAGGGTTAGGGCAGGCAGTCTCAGGGTCAGGGCAGGCAGTCTCAGTGTCAGGGCAGGCAGTCTCAGGGTCAGGGCAAGCGGTCTCAGGGTCACGGCAAGCGGTCTCAGGGTCAGGGCAGGCAGGGTCAGGGTCAGGGCAGGCAGTCTCACGGTCAGGGCAGGCAGTCTCAGTGTCACGGCAGGCAGTCTCAGGGTCAGGGTCAGGGTCAGGGCAGGCAGTCTCGGGGTCAGGGCAAGCAGTCTCAGGGTCAGGGCAGGCAGTCTCAGGGTCAGGGCAGGCAGTCTCAGGGTCAGGGTCAGGGCAGGCTGTCTCAGGGTCAGGGCAGGCAGTATCAGGGCAGGCAGTCTCAGGGTCAGGGCAGGCAGTCTCAGGGTCAGGGCAGGCAGGCTCAGGGTTAGGGCAGGCGGTCTCAGGGTCAGGGTCAGGGCAGGCAGTCTCAGGGTCAGGGCAGGTAGTCTCAGGGTCAGGGCAGGCGGTCTCAGGGTCAGGGTCAGGGCAGGCAGTCTCAGGGTCAAGGCATGCAGTCTCAGGGTCACGGCAGGCAGTCTCAGGGTCACGGCAGGCAGTCTCAGGGTCAGGGTCAGGGCAGGCAGTCTCAGGGTTTGGGCAGGCAGTCTCAGGGTCAGGGCAGGCAGTCTCAGGGTCAGGGCAGGCAGTCTCAGGGTCAGGGCAGGCAGGCTTAGGGTCAGGGCAGGCGGTCTCAGGGTCAGGGTCAGGGCAGGCAGTCTCAGGGTCAGGGCAGGCAGTCTCAGGGTCAGGCAGTCTCAGGGTCAGGGTCAGGGCAGGCAGGGTCAGGGTCAGGGTCAAGCAGTCTCAGGGTCAGGTTCAGGGTCAGGGCAGGCAGTCTCAGGGTCACGGTAGGCAGTCTCAGGGTCAGGGTCAGGGTCAGGGCAGGCAGTCTCGGGGTCAGGGCAGGCAGTCTGAGGGTCAGGGCAAGCGGTCTCAGGGTCACGGCAAGCAGTCTCGGGGTCAGGGCAGGCAGTCTCAGGGTCACGGCAAGCAGTCTCAGGGTCAGGGCAGGCGGTCTCAGGGTCAGGGCAGGCTGTCTCAGGGTCAGGGCAGGCAGTCTCAGGGTCAGGGCAGTCAGTCTCAGGGTCAGGGCAGGCAGTCTCAGGATCACGGCAGGCAGTCTCAGGGTCAGGGTCAGGGTCAGGGCAGGCAGTCTCGGGGTCAGGGCAAGCAGTCTCAGGGTCAGGGTCAAGCAGTCTCAGGGTCAGGGCAGGCAGTCTCAGGGTCAGGGTCAGGGCAGGCAGTCTCAGGGTCAGGGCAGGCAGTCTCAGGGTCAGGGCAGGCGGTCTCAGGGTCAGGGTCAGGGCAGGCAGTCTCAGGGTCAAGGCAGGCAGTCTCAGGGTCACGGCAGGCACTCTCAGGGTCACGGCAGGCAGTCTCAGGGTCAGGGTCAGGGTTAGTGCAGGCAGTCTTTGGGTCAGGGCAGGCAGTCTCAGGGTCAGGGCAAGCGGTCTCAGGGTCACGGCAAGCGGTCTCAGGGTCAGGGCAGGCGGTCTCAGGGTCAGGGTCAGGGCAGGCTGTCTCAGGGTCAGGGCAGGCAGTCTCAGGGTCAGGGCAGTCAGTCTCAGGGTCAGGGCAGACAGTCTCAGGGTCAGGGCAGGCAGTCTCAGGGTCAGGGCAGGCGGTCTCAGGGTCAGGGTCAGGGCAGGCAGTCTCACGGTCACGGCAGGCAGTCTCAGGGTCAGGGCAGGCGGTCTCAGGGTCAGGGTCAGGGCAGGCAGTCTCAGGGTCACGGCAGGCAGTCTCAGGGTCAGGGTCAGGGTCAGGGCAGGCAGTCTCGGGGTCAGGGCAAGCAGTCTCAGGGTCAGGGTCAAGCAGTCTCAGGGTCAGGGCAGGCAGTCTCAGGGTCAGGGTCAGGGCAGGCAGTCTCAGGGTCAGGGCAGGCAGTCTCAGGGTCAGGGCAGACAGTCTCAGGGTCAGGGCAGGCAGTCTCAGGGTCAGGGCAGGCAGTCTCAGGGTCAGGGCAGGCGGTCTCAGGGTCAGGGTCAGGGCACTCAGTCTCAGGGTCAGGGCAGGCAGTCTCAGGGTCAGGGCAGGCGGTCTCAGGGTCAGGGTCAGGGCAGGCAGTCTCAGGGTCAAGGTAGGCAGTCTCAGGGTCAAAACAGGCACTCTCAGGGTCACGGCAGGCAGTCTCAGGGTCAGGGTCAGGGTCAGGGTCAGTGCAGGCAGTCTCGGGGTCAGGGCAGGCAGTCTCAGGGTCAGGGCAAGCGGTCTCAGGGTCACGGCAAGCGGTCTCAGGGTCAGGGCAGGCGGTCTCAGGGTCAGGGTCAGGGCAGGCTGTCTCAGGGTCAGGGCAGGCAGTCTCAGGGTCAGGGCAGTCAGTCTCAGGGTCAGGGCAGGCAGTCTCAGGGTCAGGGCAGGCAGTCTCAGGGTCAGGGCAGGCGGTCTCAGGGTCAGGGTCAGGGCAGGCAGTCTCAGGGTCACGGCAGGCAGTCTCAGGGTCACGGCAGGCACTCTCAGGGTCACGGCAGGCAGTCTCAGGGTCAGGGTCAGGGTTAGTGCAGGCAGTCTCGGGGTCAGGGCAGGCAGTCTCAGGGTCAGGGCAAGCGGTCTCAGGGTCACGGCAAGCGGTCTCAGGGTCAGGGCAGGCGGTCTCAGGGTCAGGGTCAGGGCAGGCTGTCTCAGGGTCAGGGCAGGCAGTCTCAGGGTCAGGGCAGTCAGTCTCATGGTCAGGGCAGGCAGTCTCAGGGTCAGGGCAGGCAGTCTCAGGGTCAGGGCAGGCGGTCTCAGGGTCAGGGTCAGGGCAGGCAGTCTCAGGGTCACGGCAGGCAGTCTCAGGGTCAGGGCAGGCGGTCTCATGGTCAGGGTCAGGGCAGGCAGTCTCAGGGTCAAGGCAGGCAGTCTCAGGGTAACGGCAGGCAGTCTCAGGGTCACGGCAGGCAGTCTCAGGTTCAGGGTCAGGGTCAGGGCAGGCAGTCTCGGGGTGAGGGCAGGCAGTCTCAGGGTCAGTGTCAAGCAGTCTCAGGGTCAGGGCAGGCAGTCTCAGGGTCAGGGTCAGGGCAGGCAGTCTCAGGGTCAGGGCAGGCAGTCTCAGGGTCAGGGCATACGGTCTCAGGGTCAGGGCAGGCAGTCTCAGGGTCAGGGCAGGCAGTCTCAGGGTCAGGGTCAGGGCAGGCAGTCTCGGGGTCAGGGCAAGCAGTCTCAGGGTCAGGGTCAAGCAGTCTCAGGGTCAGGGTCAAGCAGTCTCAGGGTCAGGGCAGGCAGTCTCAGGGTCAGGGTCAGGGCAGGCAGTCTCAGGGTCAGGGCAGGCAGTCTCAGGGTCAGGGCAGACGGTCTCAGGGTCAGGGCAGGCAGTCTCAGGGTCAGGGCAGGCAGTCTCAGGGTCAGGGCAGGCAGTCTCAGGGTCAGGGCAGGCAGGCTCAGGGTCAGGGCAGGCGGTCTCAGGGTCAGGGTCAGGGCACGCAGTCTCAGGGTCAGGGCAGGCAGTCTCAGGGTCAGGGCAGGCGGTCTCAGGGTCAGGGTCAGGGCAGGCAGTCTCAGGGTCAAGGCAGGCAGTCTCAGGGTCACGACAGGCACTCTCAGGGTCACGGCAGGCAGTCTCAGGGTCAGGGTCATGGTCAGGGTCAGTGCAGGCAGTCTCGGGGTCAGGGCAGGCAGTCTCAGGGTCACGGCAAGCGGTCTCAGGGTCAGGGCAGGCGGTCTCAGGTTCAGGGCAGGCAGTCTCAGGGTCAGGGCAGGCAGTCTCAGGGTTAGGGTCAGGGCAGGCAGTCTCGGGGTCAGGGCAAGCAGTCTCAGGGTCAGGGTCAAGCAGTCTCAGGGTCAGGGCAGGCAGTCTCAGGGTCAGGGTCAGGGCAGGCAGTCTCAGGGTCAGGGCAGGCAGTCTCAGGGTCAGGGCAGACGGTCTCAGGGTCAGGGCATGCAGTCTAAGGGTCAGGGCAGGCAGTCTCAGGGTCAGGGCAGGCAGTCTCAGGGTCAGGGCAGGCAGTCTCAGGGTCAGGGCAGGCGGTCTCAGGGTCAGGGTCAGGGCACGCAGTCTCAGGGTCAGGGCAGGCAGTCTCAGGGTCAGGGCAGGCGGTCTCAGGGTCAGGGTCGGGGCAGGCAGTCTCAGGGTCAAGGCAGGCAGTCTCAGGGTAACGACAGGCACTCTCAGGGTCACGGCAGGCAGTCTCAGGGTCAGGGTCAGGGTCAGGGTCAGTGCAGGCAGTCTCGGGGTCAGGGCAGGCAGTCTCAGGGTCAGGGCAAGCGGTCTCAGGGTCACGGCAAGCGGTCTCAGGGTCAGGGCAGGCGGTCTCAGGGTCAGGGTCAGGGCAGGCTGTCTCAGGGTCAGGGCAGGCAGTCTCAGGGTCAGGGCAGTCAGTCTCAGGGTCAGGGCAGGCAGTCTCAGGGTCAGGGCAGGCAGTCTCAGGGTCAGGGCAGGCGGTCTCAGGGTCAGGGTCAGGGCAGGCAGTCTCAGGGTCACGGCAGGCAGTCTCAGGGTCAGGGCAGGCGGTCTCAGGGTCAGGGTCAGGGCAGGCAGTCTCAGGGTCAAGGCAGGCAGTCTCAGGGTCACGGCAGGCAGTCTCAGGGTCACGGCAGGCAGTCTCAGGGTCAGGGTCAGGGCAGGCAGTCTCGGGGTGAGGGCAGGCAGTCTCAGGGTCAGTGTCAAGCAGTCTCAGGGTCAGGGCAGGCAGTCTCAGGGTCAGGTTCAGGTTAGGCAGTCTCAGGGTCAGGGCAGGCATTCTCAGGGTCAGGGCAGACGGTCTCAGGGTCAGAGCAGGCAGTCTCAGGGTCAGGGCATGCAGTCTCAGGATCAGGGCAGGCAGTCTCAGGGTCAGGGCAGGCAGTCTCAGGGTCAGGGCAGGCAGTCTCAGAGTCAGGGCATGCGGTCTCAGGGTCAGGGTCAGAGCAGGCAGTCTCAGGGTCAGGGCAGGCAGTCTCAGGGTCAGGGCAGGCGGTCTTAGGGTCACGGCAAGCGGTCTCAGGGTCAGGGCAGGCGGTCTCAGGGTCAGGGCAGGCAGTCTCAGGGTCACGGCAGGCAGTCTCAGGGTCAGGGCAGGCGGTCTCAGGGTCAGGGTCAGGGCAGGCAGTCTCAGGGTCAAGGCAGGCAGTCTCAGGGTCACGGCAGGCAGTCTCAGGGTCACGGCAGGCAGTCTCAGGGTCAGGGTCAGGGTCAGGGCAGTCAGTCTCGGGGTCAGGGCAGGCAGTCTCAGGGTCAGTGTCAAGCAGTCTCAGGGTCAGGGCAGGCAGTCTCAGGGTCAGGGTCAGGGCAGGCAGTCTCAGGGTCAGGGCATGCAGTCTCAGGGTCAGGGCAGACGGTCTCAGGGTCAGGGCAGGCAGTCTCAGGGTCAGGGCAGGCAGTCTCAGGGTCAGGGCAGGCAGTCTCAGGGTCAGGGCAGGCAGTCTCAGCGTCAGGGCAGGCAGTCTCAGGGTCAGGGCAGGCAGGCTCAGGGTCAGGGCATGCGGTCTCAGGGTCAGGGTCAGGGCAGGCAGTCTCAGGGTCAGGGCAGGCGGTCTCAGGGTCAGGGCAGGCAGTCTCAGGGTCACGGCAGGCGGTCTCAGGGTCAGGGCAGGCGGTCTCAGGGTCAGGGTCAGGGCAGGCAGTCTCAGGGTCACGGCAGGCAGTCTCAGGGTCAGGGCAGGCGGTCTCAGGGTCAGGGTCAGGGCAGGCAGTCTCAGGGTCAAGGCAGGCAGTCTCAGGGTCACGGCAGGCAGTCTCAGGGTCACGGCAGGCAGTCTCAGGGTCAGGGTCAGGGTCAGGGCAGTCAGTCTCGGGGTCAGGGCAGGCAGTCTCAGGGTCAGTGTCAAGCAGTCTCAGGGTCAGGGCAGGCAGTCTCAGGGTCAGGGTCAGGGCAGGCAGTCTCAGGGTCAGGGCATGCAGTCTCAGGGTCAGGGCAGACGGTCTCAGGGTCAGGGCAGGCAGTCTCAGGGTCAGGGCAGGCAGTCTCAGGGTCAGGGCAGGCAGTCTCAGGGTCAGGGCAGGCAGTCTCAGGGTCAGGGCAGGCAGTCTCAGGGTCAGGGCAGGCAGGCTCAGGGTCAGGGCATGCGGTCTCAGGGTCAGGGTCAGGGCAGGCAGTCTCAGGGTCAGGGCAGGCAGTCTCAGGGTCAGGGCAGGCGGTCTTAGGGTCACGGCAAGCGGTCTCAGGGTCAGGGCAGGCGGTCTCAGGGTCAGGGTCAGGGCAGGCAGTCTCAGGGTCAGGGCAGGCAGTCTCAGGGTCACGGCAGGCAGTCT
>NW_027258616.1:0-63709 GCF_045791955.1 Oncorhynchus clarkii lewisi
AGTTGATGGTATACATCATCTCTGTTCTCTCCATGGTACGGGCCCCTTCGTTACACTGACGCACCACCTAACACACACACACACACACACACACACACACACACACACACACACACACACACACACACACACACACACACACACACACACACACACACACACACACACACACACACACACAGCATGTGACTGTACTTACATGCAGGCTCACATACATAGACCAAAGGGAAACACAGGCTCTTCATGGAGCTCATGTTGAGATGGGCTTTGACATGGCATCAGTTTGGGTTTGACCCCCCAGTTGACCTCTTACCTTGCTGACTGATTGGAGGGCTTTCTTACAGGTCTCATACTGGGCAGAGTCCTTAGGAGCCTTCTGACAAATGACCTGGAACAGAGAGAGGGGTCAGGGGTCAGAGCAGATCACACACCCAGGAAAGAGTGTACTTTATCAAATGTAATAAAGTATTCTGTGTACACAGAGTATGATGAAGAAAGGCTGTGAGACAAGCTAGGGTTAACCACTTCGTTAATCTTGGGAGAGGCTTCTAGAACACATCTCTCTCACGCTAATGTCACGCACAAGTACACACACACATAGTGTGGTTGGAAGCAGTAAGTATCAACAAAACTTTCTCAGGACTCAAAAGCCCCCTACTTCATGGCCTAATATCCTGCCTTAAACCTCAGCCTCAAGGGAACATCTAAACTAGAGAACTAGAGAGAAGAGCAGAGAGATAGAACTGTAAGTGAAACCAACAACAACAAAGTAATTCTCCTTCCACAATAACTATAAATGAAGGCTAGTACAGTAGATGAAGGCTATTATAAATTAAGGCTACAGTAGTGTGTGTGTGTGTGTGTGTGTGTGTGTGTCTGTGTGTGTCTGTGTGTGTGTGTGTGTGTGTGTGTGTGTGTGTGTGTGTGTGTGTGTGTGTGTGTGTGTGTGTGTGTGTGTGTGTGTGTGTGTGTGTGTGTGTGTGTGTTGTGTGTGTGTGTGTGTGTGTGTGTGTGTGTGTGTGTGTGTGTGTGTGTGTGTGTGTGTGTGTGTGTGTGTGTGTGTGTGTGTGTGTGTGTGTGTGTGTGTGAGTGAGTGAGCTATAATAAAACGTATTAAAAGATTAGAGATCAGTAACACATGACAAGCTATTCCAGTTCAGCAAGACTGGAGGAGAGAGAGGAGAGGGGGAGAGAGAGGAGAGAGCAGTGGGAGGAGAGAGGAGAGGGAGGAGAGAGAGAGAGAGGAGGAGAGAGAGAGAGAGAGGGAGAGAGAGAGAGAGGAGACGGTGGAGAGAGAGGAGACGGTGGAGAGAGAGAGAGGAGAGAGGAGAGGGAGGAGAGAGGGTGAGAGAGAGAGGGAGGAAGAGAGGGAGAGAGGGGGAGAGAGGAGAGAGAGTAGAGAGAGGAGAGACAGAGATGAGATAGAGGAGAGGGAGGGGAGAGAGAGGAGAGGGGGAGAGAGAGGAGAGGGAGGGGAGAGAGAGAGAGGGGGAGGAGAGGGGGAGAGAGGAGAGAGAGGAGAGAGGAGAGAGAGGAGAGAGGGAGAGAGGAGAGAGAGAGAGGAGAGGAGAGGAAAGAGAGGAGAGGAGAGAGAGGAGAGGGAGGAGAGCGAGAGAGGAGAGAGAGAGCAGAGGGGGACTAACAGTGTGAGAACGAAAGTAATAGAAATAATAAACGCATGAGAGAATGAAGGGGGAGGGAGAAAGGAGGAAACAAGAGGCTGGTTTAGTGTAATCAATCTTCAGTGTTATGTAAGAGACAAAGTCCTTCAGAGAGTGAGAGTCATAAACAGACAAGGTGTGTGTGTATGTTCCTGCATGGTTATATACAGTACATTCAGACAGTATTCTGACCCCTCGACCTTTTCACACATTTTGTTACATTACAGCCTTATTCTAAAATGGATTATATTGCTTTTTTCCCCCTCCTCAATCTACACACAATACCTCATAATAACAAAGCAATAACCATGTTTTTTGAATTGTTCACCTCCCTGACCAAGGCCCTTCTCCCCTGATTTCTCTGTTTGGCCGGGTGGCCAGCTCTAGGAAGAGACTTGGTGGTTCCAAACTTCTTCCATTTAAGAATGATGGAGGACACTGTGTTCTTGGGGACCTTCAATGCTGCAGAAATGTTTTGGTACCCTTCCCCAGATCTGTGCCTCAACACAATCCTGTCTCAGAGCTCTACTGACAATTCCTTCTACCTCATGGCTTGGTTTTTGCTCTGACATGCACTGTCAACTGTGGGACCTCATATAGACAGGTGTGTGCCTTTACAAATCATGTCCAATAAAATTAATTTTACCACAGGTGAACTCCAATCAAGTTGTAGAAACATCTCAAGGATGATCAATGGAGACAGGATGGACCTGAGCTCAATTTAGAGTCTCATAGCAAAAGGTCTGAATACTTACATACATAAGGTATTTGTTTTATTATATTTAATATATTTGCAAAGTGTTCAGTATATGAGTGTCCAGTATATGAGTGTCCAGTATATGAGTGTCCAGTATATGAGTGTCCAGTATATGAGTGTCCAGTATATGAGTGTTCAGTATATGAGTGTCCAGTATATGAGTGTTCCGTATATGAGTGTTCAGTATATGAGTGTTCAGTATATGAGTGTTCAGTATATGAGTGTCCAGTATATGAGTGTGTTAGATGAGTGTCCAGTATATGAGCATTAGATGTGTCCAGTATACGAGTGTTAAATGAGTGTCCCATATACAAATGTTCAGTATACGAGTGTTAAATGAGTGTCCCAAAAATGAGTGTCCAGTATACGAGTGTTAAATGAGTGTCCCATAGATGAGTGTCCAGTATGAGTGCATTAAATGTGTCCAGCATATGAGTGTCCAGCATATGAGTGTGTTAGATGTGCGTCTAGTGTATGAGTGTCCAGTATATGAGTGTCCAGGATATGAGTGTCCAGGATATGAGTGTCCAGGATATGAGTGTCCAGTATATGAGTGTCCAGTATATGAGTGTCCAGTGTATGAGTGTCCAGTGTATGAGTGTCCAGTGTATGAGTGTCCAGTGTATGAGTGTCCAGTATATGAGTGCCCAGGATATGAGTGTCCAGTATATGAGTGCTGTCTTACGTCCATCAGCAGAGGCAGGCGTGTGACTCTCTGCATCGGCAGGATCAGGAAGGAAATCATTGGGAGGTTCCTGCAGTCTGGGTGGCCCTCAATACGAGTCAACACCTCCTTAAACACTGGACTCTTACTACTTCTGCGACACACAGACAGAGAGACATAGAGAGAGACAGGCAGACACAGTGAGACAGACAGAGAGACAGAGGTCAGTCAGTCACAGTTCAAAGTTGACTTGTGTGTGCACGCATGCATGCGTATACAGTGGGGCAAAAAATTATTTAGTCAGCCACCAATTGTGCAAGTTCTCCCACTTAAAAAGATGAGAGGCCTGTAATTTCCATCATAGGTACACTTCAACTATGACAGACAAAATGAGGAAATGAGGAAAAAAATCCAGAAAATCACAATGTAGGATTTTTAATGAATTTATTTGCAAATTATGGTGGAAAATAAGTATTTGGTCAAACAACAAACTACAAACAAGCAGGATTTCAAGCAGGATTTCTGGCTCTCACAGACCTGTAACTTCTTCTTTAAGAGGCTCCGCTGTCTTCCACTCGTTACCTGTATTAATGGCACCTGTTTGAACTTGTTATCAGTATAAAAGACACCTGTCCACAACCTCAAACAGTCACACTACAAACTCCAATATGACCAAGACCAAAGAGCTATCAAAGGACACCAGAAACAAAATTGTAGACCTGCACCAGGCTGGAAGACTGAATATGCAATAGGTAATCAGCTTGGTTTGAAGAAATCAACTGTGGGAGCAATTATTAGGAAATGAAAGACATACAAGACCACTGATAATCTTCCCCGATCTGGGGCTCCACGCAAGATCTCACCCCGTGGGGTCAAAATGATCACAAGAACGGTGAGCAAAAATCTCAGAATCACACGGGGGGACCTAGTGAATGACCTGCAGAGAGCTGTGACCAAAGTAACAAAGCCTACCATCAGTAACACACTACGCCGCCAGGGACTCAAATCCTGGGGTGCCAGACGTGTCCCCCTGCTTAAGCCAGTACATGTCCAAGGCCGTCTGAAGTTTGCTAGAGTGCATTTGGATGATCCAGAAGAAGATTGGGAGAATGTCATATGGTCAGATGAAACCAAAATATAACTTTTTGGTAAAAACTTTGGAGGACAAAGAATGCTGAGTTGCATCCAAAGAACACCATACCTACTGTGAAGCATGGGGGTGGAAACATCATGCTTTGGGGCTGTTTTTCTGCAAAGGGACCAGGACGACTGATCCATGTAAAGGAAAGAATGAATGGGGCCATGTATTGTGAGATTTTGAGTGAAAACCTCCTTCCATCAGCAAGGGCATTGAAGATGAAACGTGGCTGGGTCTTTCAGCATGACAATGATCCCAAACACACCACCCGGGCAACGAAGGAGTGGCTTCGTAAGAAGCATTTCAAGGTCCTGGAGTGGCCTAGCCAGTCTCCAGATCTCAACCCCATAGAAAATCTTTGGAGGGAGTTGAAAGTCTGTGTTGCCCAGCAACAGCCCCAAAACATCACTGCTCTAGAGGAGATCTGCATGGAGGAATGGGCCAAAATACCAGCAACAGTGTGTGAAAACCGTGTGAAGACTTACAGAAAACGTTTGACCTCTGTCATTGCCAACAAAGGGTATATAACAAAGTATTGAGATAAACTTTTGTTATTGACCAAATACTTATTTTCCACCATAATTTGCAAATCAATTCATAAAAAATCCTACAATGTGATTTTCTGGATGTTTTCTCTCATTTTGTCTGTCATAGTTGAAGTGTACCTATGATGAAAATTACAGGCCGCTCTCATCTTTTTAAGTGGGAGAACTTGCACAATTGGTGGCTGACTAAATACTTTTTTGCCCCACTGTATATATATATATATATATATATATATAAAAACAATGCCCCACTGTATGTATATATGTATGTATGTATGTATATATATATATATATATATATATATATATGATGTGTGTGTGTGTGTGTGTACACTCACACTAGCTTCTGTAGGGTCCTCTGCTGATAAACCTCATTGGAGCAGTAGGTGATGTAGGGGTCAAAGTTGGACTGGGCGTGTCTGAACACGACGTCACTGATGTCATCTATAACAATGTTCTGCTGGTGTATATCCTCTAACTCTTTAAAGAACCTAACGAGGGAGAGGGAGAGGGACAGAGAGAGACAGAGACAGAAAGGGAGAGTGATAAAGTGGAAGATGGAGGCGGGGAGAGATCGAGATTGAGTTTTGATAAGGCTTTGTGCAATCAAAGAGGTTTATTCTCATGTACACAGAGATCAGTGGGAAATCAACAAGCACACTAGACCAGGGTTGTCAAACTCATTCCATGAAGGGCCTAATGTCTGCTGGTTTTTGTTTTTTCCTTTCAATTAAGACCTAGACCACCAGGTGAGGGGAGCTCCTTACTAATTAATCAATCAAGTCCACTGGAGGAGTGAAAACCTGCAGACACTCTGTAGAATGAGTTGGATTCCTGATCTAGAGCAATGCTTTACAAACAGGTTTTTTTTAAGGAACTCAGTCCAGCTTTAAACTTACTCTTGAAAGTTGTAATAGTAGAATGCATGGCAAAATGTATAGAATTGCACAAAATTTTGCTTCAAAACTGAAAAATGTTATCTGGATGATCTGCCTGTTTTAGTCATCTCATACACTCTCACAAACACAAACACACGCACAAAGGCAGGAAGTGTCTCTGACACCTGTCCCAGCCTCACCATATCATCACAGGAGAGAAACTCCCGGACTGCCTAAATTAGCTCGGTGGAATCATTAGCAGGTAACACACAGGGCTTCCTCTTCCTGTCAGCCTGGGGCAGATGGCCTCTAACAGCAGACCTGGTTTCCACGGTGATACACAGGAAACTGTCATACAGCCACAGGAAGTTGACCTCAACCAGTTAGCCCTTGTTTCAACTCATCTGCAGATCCACCTACAGTGACCTACCCCAGCCGCTGACACATTTCACACACACGATAGGCATCTGAAATAATTTCACTATTCAAATAATCCCATGACATTTTATCGGATATCCAGATCATCGAAATACATGCAAAAACAAATAACTTGGTTTAAACTTGGGTACAGCCTGCCCTGCAGCCGGACCGGGGAGGGGGCCGGTCCGTGTGACACAAGGGAGGGGGCCGGTCCGTGTTCCAGAGGGGAGGGGGCCGGTCTGTGTGACACAAGGGAGGGGGCCGGTCTGTGTGACACAGGGGAGGGGGCCGGTCTGTGTGACACAAGTGAGGGGGCCGGTCTGTGTGACACAGGGGAGGGGCCGGTCCGTGTGCCACAGGGGAGGGGGCCGGTCTGTGTGACACAAGTGAGGGGGCCGGTCCGTGTGCCACAGGGGAGGGGGCCGGTCTGTGTGACACAAGTGAGGGGGCCGGTCTGTGTGACACAGGAGAGGGGGCCGGTCTGTGTGACACAGGAGAGGGGGCCGGTCTGTGTTCCAGAGGGGAGGGGGCCAGTCTGTGTGATACAGGGGAGGGGGCCGGTCTGTGTGACACAAGGGAGGGGGAGTAGCGCTGACTCGGACTAGTTAGACAAACTTGTAGATGCCAGAGGTTATCAAATCAAATCAAATTTTATTTGTCACATACACATGGTTAGCAGATGTTAATGCGAGTGTAGCGAAATGCTTGTGCTTCTAGTTCCGACAATGCAGTAATAACAAGTAATCTAGCTAACAATTCCAAAACTACTGTCTTGTACACAGTTTAAGGGGATAAAGAATATGTACATAAGGATATATGAATGAGTGATGGTACAGAGCAGCATAGGCAGGATACAGTAGATGGTATCGAGTACAGTATGTACAAATGAGATGAGTATGTAAACAAAGTGGCATAGTTTAAAGTGGCTAGTGATACATGTATTACATAAGGATACAGTCGATGATATAGAGTACAGTATATACGTATGCATATGAGATGAATAATGTAGGGTAAGTAACATTATATAAGGTAGCATTGTTTAAAGTGGCTAGTGATATATTTACATCATTTCCCATCAATTCCCATTATTAAAGTGGCTGGAGTTGAGTCAGTGTCAGTGTGTTGGCAGCAGCCACTCAGTGTTAGTGGTGGCTGTTTAACAGTCTGATGGCCTTGAGATAGAAGCTGTTTTTCAGTCTATCGGTCCCAGCTTTGATGCACCTGTACTGACCTCGCCTTCTGGATGATAGCGGGGTGAACAGGCAGTGGCTCGGGTGGTTGATGTCCTTGATGATCTTTATGGCCTTCCTGTGACATCGGGTGGTGTAGGTGTCCTGGAGGGCAGGTAGTTTGCCCCCGGTGATGCGTTGTGCAGACCTCACTACCCTCTGGAGAGCCTTACGGTTGAGGGCGGTGCAGTTGCCATACCAGGCGGTGATACAGCCCGCCAGGATGCTCTCGATTGTGCATCTGTAGAAGTTTGTGAGTGCTTTTGGTGACAAGCCGAATTTCTTCAGCCTCCTGAGGTTGAAGAGGCGCTGCTGCGCCTTCTTCACGATGCTGTCTGTGTGAGTGGACCAATTCAGTTTGTCTGTGATGTGTATGCCGAGGAACTTAAAACTTGCTACCCTCTCCACTACTGTTCCATCGATGTGGATAGGGGGGTGTTCCCTCTGCTGTTTCCTGAAGTCCACAATCATCTCCTTAGTTTTGTTAATGTTGAGTGTGAGGTTATTTTCCTGACACCACACTCCGAGGGCCCTCACCTCCTCCCTGTAGGCCGTCTCGTCGTTGTTGGTAATCAAGCCTACCACTGTTGTGTCGTCCGCAAACTTGATGATTGAGTTGGAGGCGTGCGTGGCCACGCAGTCGTGGGTGAACAGGGAGTACAGGAGAGGGCTCAGAACGCACCCTTGTGGGGCCCCAGTGTTGAGGATCAGCGGGGAGGAGATGTTGTTGCCTACCCTCACCACCTGGGGGCGGCCCGTCAGGAAGTCCAGTACCCAGTTGCACAGGGCGGGGTCGAGACCCAGGGTCTCGAGCTTGATGACGAGCTTGGAGGGTACTATGGTGTTGAATGCCGAGCTGTAGTCGATGAACAGCATTCTCACATAGGTATTCCTCTTGTCCAGATGGGTTAGGGCAGTGTGCAGTGTGGTTGAGATTGCATCGTCTGTGGACCTATTTGGGCGGTAAGCAAATTGGAGTGGGTCTAGGGTGTCAGGTAGGGTGGAGGTGATATGGTCCTTGACTAGTCTCTCAAAGCACTTCATGATGACGGATGTGAGTGCTACGGGGCGGTAGTCGTTTAGCTCAGTTACCTTAGCTTTCTTGGGAACAGGAACAATGGTGGCCCTCTTGAAGCATGTGGGAACAGCAGACTGGTATAGGGATTGATTGAATATGTCCGTAAACACACCGGCCAGCTGGTCTGCGCATGCTCTGAGGGCGCGGCTGGGGATGCCGTCTGGGCCTGCAGCCTTGCGAGGGTTAACACGTTTAAATGTCTTACTCACCTCGGCTGCAGTGAAGGAGAGACTGCATGTTTTCGTTGCAGGCCGTGTCAGTGGCACTGTATTGTCCTCAAAGCGGGCAAAAAAGTTATTTAGTCTGCCTGGGAGCAAGACATCCTGGTCCGTGACTGGGCTGGATTTCTTCCTGTAGTCCGTGATTGACTGTAGACCCTGTCACATGCCTCTTGTGTCTGAGCCGTTGAATTGAGATTCTACTTTGTCTCTGTACTGGCGCTTAGCTTGTTTGATAGCCTTGCGGAGGGAATAGCTGCACTGTTTGTATTCGGTCATGTTACCAGACACCTTGCCCTGATTAAAAGCAGTGGTTCGCGCTTTCAGTTTCACACGAATGCTGCCATCAATCCACGGTTTCTGGTTAGGGAATGTTTTAATCGTTGCTATGGGAACGACATCTTCAACGCACGTTCTAATGAACTCGCACACCGAATCAGCGTATTCGTCAATGATGTTATCTGACGCAATACGAAACATCTCCCAGTCCACGTGATGGAAGCAGTCTTGGAGTGTGGAGTCAGCTTGGTCGGACCAGCGTTGGACAGACCTCAGCGTGGGAGCCTCTTGTTTTAGTTTCTGTCTGTAGGCAGGGATCAACAAAATGGAGTCGTGGTCAGCTTTTCCGAAAGGGGGGCGGGGCAGGGCCTTATATGCGTTGCGGAAGTTAGAGTAACAATGATCCAAGGTCTTTCCACCCCTGGTTGCGCAATCGATATGCTGATAAAATTTAGGGAGTCTTGTTTTCAGATTAGCCTTGTTAAAATCCCCAGCTACAATGAATGCAGCCTCCGGATAAATCGTTTCCAGTTTGCAGAGAGTTAAATAAAGTTCGTTCAGAGCCATCGATGTGTCTGCTTGTGGGGGGATATATACGGCTGTGATTATAATCGAAGAGAATTCTCTTGGTAGATAATGCGGTCTACATTTGATTGTGAGGAATTCTAAATCAGGTGAACAGAAGGATTTGAGTTCCTGTATGTTTCTTTCATCACACCATGTCACGTTGGCCATGAGGCATACGCCCCCGCCCCTCTTATTAATCATCCCATCTGGTTGTGCCGGTCTGCTTGCTAAGACAGCCGGCTAGCAAGGCTAGTTCTGCTCTCCCCGTCCTCGTCTACAACAAGGCTAGCTTAGGCTGTGTTGCTGTGCTCCCCGTCCTCGTCTACAACAAGGCTAGTTCAGGCTGTGTTGCTGCGCTCCCCGTCCTCGTCTACAAGGCTAGTTCAGGCTGTGTTGCTGCGCTCCCCGTCCTCGTCTACAACAAGGCTAGTTCAGGCTGTGTTGCTGCGCTCCCCGTCCTCGTCTACAACAAGGCTAGTTCAGGCTGTGTTGCTGCGCTCCCCGTCCTCGTCTACAACAAGGCTAGTTCAGGCTGTGTTGCTGCGCTCCCCGTCCTCGTCAACAACAAGGCTAGTTCAGGCTGTGTTGCTGCGCTCCCAGTCCTAGTCTACAACAAGGCTAGTTCAGGCTGTGTTGCTGCGCTCCCCGTCCTCGTCTACAACAAGGCTAGTTCAGGCTGTGTTTCTGTGCTCCCTGTCCTCGTCTACAACAAGGCCAGTTCAGGCTGTGTTGCTGTGCTCCCCGTCCTCGTCTACAACAAGGCTAGTTCAGGCTGTGTTGCTGCACTACCCGTCCTCGTCTACAACAAGGCTAGTTCAGGCTGTGTTGCTGCGCTCCCCATCCTCGTCTACAACAAGGCTAGTTCAGGCTGTGTTGCTGCGCTCCCAGTCCTCGTCTACAACAAGGTTAGTTCAGGCTGTGTTGCTGCGCTCCCAGTCCTCGTCTACAACAAGGCTAGTTCAGGCTGTGTTGCTGCGCTCCCAGTCCTCGTATACAACAAGGCTAATTCAGGCTGTGTTGCTGCGCTCCCCGTCCTCATCTACAACAAGGCTAGTTCAGGCTGTGTTGCTGTGCTCCCCGTCCTCGTCTACAACAAGGCTAGTTCAGGCTGTGTTGCTGTGCTCCCCGTCCTCGTCTACAACAAGGCTAGTTCAGGCTGTGTTGCTGCGCTCCCCGTCCTCGTCTACAACAACTCCATTTAGATGAAACAACAGTCTACCTGTTGGTGGGTGTTGTCTAGTCCTTCTCATTAAGGTAATGTCATTCTGTCATTTTAATTCCATTTTGCATTGATTACAAACATCCCAGTTCACCTGCTGGGCTGTGGAGCCTCTGACTGTAGTGCCACTTTGATTGGCCGACAACAACAAGCTCCACGCGTGTGGAGGCTATGTATGGTACGTATTTTTATTGGGCCGCATGGAAAAAAAATAAATAACACAAAAAAAGACATTCAAAAGTTTGTTGTTTTATTAAATTAAGAATTTCAAATGTCATGGTATGTTGTAATTGATAAAATAGACCTATAATATACATTTCTTCAGAAAAAGTAGTCGACTAATCGAATACTAACGTCCGTTCAGATATTGGAATAAAGAAACATCTGAATAACCACAGCCATCCCTATACGCCTCTCTAACACAGCCATCCCTATACGCCTCTCTAACACAGCCATCCCTATACGCCTCTCTAACACAGCCATCCCTATACGCCTCTCTAACACAGCCATCCCTATACGCCTCTCTAACACAGCCATCCCTATACGCCTCTCTAACACAGCCATCCCTATACGCCTCTCTAACACAGCCATCCCTATACGCCTCTCTAACACAGCCATCCCTATACGCCTCTCTAACACAGCCATCCCTATACGCCTCTCTAACACAGCCATCCCTATACGCCTCTCTAACACAGCCATCCCTATACGCCTCTCTAACACAGCCATCCCTATACGCCTCTCTAACACAGCCATCCCTATACGCCTCTCTAACACAGCCATCCCTATACGCCTCTAACACAGCCATCCCTATACGCCTCTCTAACACAGCCATCCCTATACGCCTCTCTAACACAGCCATCCCTATACGCCTCTCTAACACAGCCATCCCTATACGCCTCTCTAACACAGCCATCCCTATACGCCTCTCTAACACAGCCATCCCTATACGCCTCTCTAACACAGCCATCCCTATACGCCTCTCTAACACAGCCATCCCTATACGCCTCTCTAACACAGCCTTCCCTATACGCCTCTCTAACACAGCCATCCCTATACGCCTCTCTAACACAGCCATCCCTATACGCCTCTCTAACACAGCCATCCCTATACGCCTCTCTAACACAGCCATCCCTATATAACACAGCCATCCCTATACGCCTCTCTAACACAGCCATCCCTATACGCCTCTCTAACACAGCCATCCCTATACGCCTCTCTAACACAGCCATCCCTATACGCCTCTCTAACACAGCCATCCCTATACGCCATCCCTATACGCCTCTCTAACACAGCCATCCCTATACGCCTCTCTAACACAGCCATCCCTATACGCCTCTCTAACACAGCCATCCCTATACGCCTCTCTAACACAGCCATCCCTATACGCCTCTCTAACACAGCCATCCCTATACGCCTCTCTAACACAGCCATCCCTATACGCCTCTCTAACACAGCCATCCCTATACGCCTCTCTAACACAGTATTCTGAGACCTGACTATTTCTAGCAAACATTGCTATGGTGGAAATGATGACGACCCTCATCAGGATAAAACCCAGGCACTATAACCCTTCCCAAACCCAGGCACTATAACCCTTCCCTAAACCCAGGCACTATAACCCTTCCCTAAACCCAGGCACTATAACCCTTCCCTAAACCCAGGCACTATAACCCTTCCCTAAACCCAGGCACTATAACCCTTCCCTAAACCCAGGCACTATAACCCTTCCCTAAACCCAGGCACTATAACCCTTCCCTAAACCCAGGCACTATAACCCTTCCCTAAACCCAGGCACTATAACCCTTCCCTAAACCCAGGCACTATAACCCTTCCCTAAACCCAGGCACTATAACCCTTCCCTAAACCCAGGCACTATAACCCTTCCCTAAACCCAGGCACTATAACCCTTCCCTAAACCCAGGCACTATAACCCTTCCCTAAACCCAGGCACTATAACCCTTCCCTAAACCCAGGCACTATAACCCTTCCCTAAACCCAGGCACTATAACCCTTCCCTAAACCCAGGCACTATAACCATTCCCTAAAGCCAGGCACTATAACCCTTCCCTAAAGCTGTCCTCTGCCCCACACTCTTCTCAATTTACATCAACAACATAGCTCAGGCCGTAGAAAGCTCTCTCATCCATTTATATGCAGATGATACAGTCTTATAATCAGCTGGCGCCTCCCCGGATTTTGTGTTAAATGATCTACAACAAAGCTTTCTTAGTGTCCAACAAGCTTTCTCTACCCTTAACCTTGTTCTGAATACCTCCAAAACAAATCATGTGATGTGGTTTGGTAAGAAGAATGCCCCTCCTCCCACAGGTGTGATTACTACCTCTGAGGGTTTAGAGCTTGAGGTAGTCAGCAGGCAAGGGTGCTCTCGAGCGACTAGATGTTCTTTACCATTCGGGCCATTAGATTTTCCACCAATGCTCCTTATAGGACACATCATTGCACTCTATACTCCTCTGTAGACTGGCCATCTCTGTATACCCGTCACAAGACCCACTGGTTGATGCTTATTTATAAAACCCTGTTAGGCCTCACTCCCCCCTATCTGAGATATCTACTGCAGCCCTCATCCTCCACATACAACACCCGTTCTGCCAGTCACATTCTGTTAAAGGTCCCCAATCACAGACATCTCTGAATCGCTCCTCTTTTCAGTTCGCTGCAGCTTGCGACTGGAACGAGCTGCAACAAACACTCAAACTGGACAGTTTTATCTCAGGCTCTTCACTCAAAGACTCAATCATGGACACTCTTACTGACAGTTGTGGCTGCTTTGCGTGACGTATTGTTGTCTCTACCTTCTTGCCTTTTGTGCTGTTGTCTGTGCTCAATGTTTGTACCATGTTTTTTGCTGCTACCATGTTGTGTTGCTACCATGTTGTTGCCATGTTGTGTCGTTACCATGCTGTTGTCATTTTGAGGTGCTACCATGTTGCCATGTTGAGGTGCTACCATGTTGTTGCCATGTTGTGGTGCTACCATGTTGTTGCCATGTTGTGTTGCTACCATGTTGTTGCCATGTTGTGTTGCTACCATGTTGTTGCCATGTTGTGTTGCTACCATGTTGTTGTCAAGTTGTGTTGCTACCATGTTGTTGCCATGTTGAGTTGCTACCATGTTGTTGCCATGTTGTGTTGCTACCATGTTGTTGCCATGTGTTGCTACCATGTTGTTGCCATGTTGTGTTGCTACCATGTTGTTGTCAAGTTGTGTTGCTACCATGTTGTTGTCATGTTGAGTTGCTACCATGTTGTTGTCAAGTTGTGTTGCTACCATGTTGTTGCCATGTTGAGGTGCTACCATGTTGTTATCAAGTTGTGTTGCTACCATGTTGTTGTCAAGTTGTGTTGCTACCATGTTGTTGTCAAGTTGTGTTGCTACCATGTTGTTACCATGTTGAGTTGCTACCATGTTGTTGTCAAGTTGTGTTGCTACCATGTTGTTGCCATGTTGAGTTGCTACCATGTTGTTGCCATGTTGAGTTGCTACCATGTTGTTGCCAAGTTGTGTTGCTACCATGTTGTTGCCATGTTGAGTTGCTACCATGTTGTTGCCATGTTGAGTTGCTACCATGTTGTTGTCATGTTGAGTTGCTACCATGTTGTTGTCAAGTTGTGTTGCTACCATGTTGTTGCCATGTTGTGTTGCTACCATGTTGTTGCCATGTTGAGTTGCTACCATGTTGTTGTCAAGTTGTGTTGCTACCATGTTGTTGCCATGTTGTGTTGCTACCATGTTGTTGCCATGTTGAGTTGCTACCATGTTGTTGTCAAGTTGTGTTGCTACCATGTTGTTGCCTTGTTGAGTTGCTACCATGTTGTTGTCAAGTTGTGTTGCTACTAGGGCTGGGCGATATGATATATATTGTGTGACGATAGACGTTTTTCTATCGTTTCATATTATGCTCATATTGTTTATTTCATTGTGTTGCAAATCACACTCTTTATGGCAAAATGTTTAGTCAATTGGACAACGCTTTGCAACACAAACCAACGTGGAAGAGAGTGAGAGTGTCACGACATGGAGCTCCTACCTAAAAGAGGGGCTACTTCGGTCGCATGGACGTGGTTAAGGTTTGAAGTCTGACACCGACCAGAAAACCGTCCTCTGTAAAACATGCCGCAGGCCGGTCCAGACAACACGCTCAAACACCACTAACTCTTTTACCACCTACGCAGGAGTCATGTGGAACAGGCCGGTCCTGACAACAGGCTCAAACACCACTAACTCTTTTACCACCTACGCAAGAATCATGTGGAACAGGCCGGTCCCGACAACAGGCTCAAACATCACTAACTCTTTTACCACCTACGCAAGAATCATGTGGAACAGGCCGGTCCCGACAACAGGCTCAAACATCACAAACTATTTTACCACCTACGCAAGAATCATGTGGAACAGGCCGGTCCCGACAACACGCTCAAACACCACTAACTCTTTTACCACCTACACAAGAATCATGTGGAACAGGCCGGTCCCGACAACACGCTCAAACACCACTAACTCTTTTACCACCTACGCAGGAGTCATGTGGAACAGTACGGAGAGAGTCTACGGGTGAGACCCAAAAAAGTAGAGTCGAGTGCTCAAAACAAACCCCCGACTCAGACGTTGAAGAGGCTTTTGTCCTTGTCACAGTATATAGGAGGGTCAAAGAACCATGAAGATGGAAGGAGATATATGGCAAAGAACCATGAAGATGGAAGGAGATAACAGCTGCAGTTACAACTTACATCTGCAAAGACATGGCCCCAATTTACACGGTCCAGAAACAGGGGTTTCGTGAGATGGTCCTAACACTCGACCCAAGGTACCAAATGCAAATTGACATGTGTATTAATGGCAAAATAACATGAAAAACAGGCAAGCCCCCCTAAAATATATATATTTCAAGGCCTATATTTATTTTGTTTGAAACTTTAGTTGAAGTGTTTTACATTTACCTTTAGGTTCTATAGATTAACATTTTATATTTTGTTACATGCTTAATTTAACATTTGCACAGGTTCTAAACAAAATAAATAATCAAATATGAGTAAACACTTTTTAATTTGTTGAGTATAATTAAAACTGTAATAAGAAATAGGCCTTTACATAAACTATTTATTCATTGAATTTACAAACAAATGTGTATATCGTGATATGTATCGCTATCGGGGATCTCAAGTGGTGCAGCGGTCTAAGACACTGCATCCCAGTGCAAAAGCTGTCCCTCCTAAAGATGTCCCCTGTCCCTCCTAAAGATATCCCCTGCCCCTCCTAAAGCTGTCCCCTGCCCCTCCTAAAGCTGTCCCCTGCCCCTCCTAAAGATGTCCCCTGTCCCTCCTAAAGATATCCCCTGCCCCTCCTAAAGCTGTCCCCTGCCCCTCCTAAAGCTGTCCCCTGCCCCTCCTAAAGCTGTCCCCTGCCCCTCCTAAAGCTGTCCCCTGCCCCTCCTACTAAAGCTGTCCCCTGCCCCTCCTACTAAAGCTGTCCCCTGCCCCTCCTACTAAAGCTGTCCCCTGCCCATCCTACTAAAGCTGTCCCCTGCCCCTCCTACTAAAGCTGTCCCCTGCCCCCCCTACTAAAGCTGTCCCCTGCCCCTCTTACTAAAGCTGTCCCCTGCCCATCCTACTAAAGCTGTCCCCTGCCCCTCCTCCTAAAGATGTCCCCTGCCCCTCCTAAAGATGTCCCCTGCCCCTCCTAAAGATGTCCCCTGCCCCTCCTAAAGATGTCCCCTGCCCCTCCTAAAGATGTCCCCTGACCCTCCTAAAGATGTCCCCTGACCCTCCTAAAGATGTCCCCTGACCCTCCTAAAGATGTCCCCTGACCCTCCTAAAGATGTCCCCTGACCCTCCTAAAGATGTCCCCTGACCCTCCTAAAGATGTCCCCTGACCCCCCTAAAGCTGTCCCCTGCCCCACCTAAAGATGTCCCCTGCCCCTCCTAACGATGTCCCCCGTCATTCCTAAAGCTGTCCCCTGCCCCTCCTACTAAAGCTGTCCCCTGCCCCTCCTAAAGCTGTCCCCCGTCATTCCTAAAGCTGTCCCCTGACAACTGGCCTGCCAGGACACACCAGTTACCAGGTTCAGATCACACACACTGTACTGGAGGACACTGCTGCAGGGGACGGTCTGACTGACCCAGATAAACACCAATCAGAGAGGAGACTGTGCTGCAGGGGACGGTCTGACTGACCCAGATAAACACCAATCAGAGAGGAGACTGTGATGCAGGGGACGGTCTGACTGACCCAGATAAACACCAATCAGAGAGGAGACTGTGCTGCAGGGGACGGTCTGCCTGACCCAGATAAACACCAGTCAGAGAGAACACTGTGGTGAAGAACAGGGGGAAGGGGTGATGAGGGAAGAGGAAGGAGAGGAGAGGGTGGAGGACAAGGTTTCCACTGGAGCCAGAGAGAGAGAGAGCCCAGAACAGAGAAGAGCTCATGGTTAGAGGTCAATTTGTTTTGTTTGTTTGAGTGCATGGAGAAGAGACATTAATATTGTTCAACCAGAGAGAGAAGACTGGTGGATCGAGGCAGGTTTAAACATTCTGTTCAACCAGAGAGAAGACTGGTGGATCGAGGCAGGTTTAAACACCCTGTTCAACCAGAGAGAAGACTGGTGGATCGAGGCAGGTTTAAACATCCTGTTCAACCAGAGAGAGAAGACTGGTGGATTGAGGCAGGTTTAAACACCCTGTTCAACCAGAGAGAAGACTGATGGATCGAGGCAGGTTTAAACATCCTGTTCAACCAGAGAGAGAAGACTGGTGGATCGAGGCAGGTTTAAACATCCTGTTCAACCAGAGAGAGAAGACTGGAGGATCGAGGCAGGTTTAAACATCCTGTTCAACCAGAGAGAAGACTGGTGGATCGAGGCAGGTTTAAACATCCTGTTCAACCAGAGAGAAGACTGGTGGATCGAGGCAGGTTTAAACATCCTGTTCAACCAGAGAGAAGACTGGTGGATCGAGGCAGGTTTAAACATCCTGTTCAACCAGAGAGAGAAGACTGGTGGATCGAGGCAGGTTTAAACATCCTGTTCAACCAGAGAGAAGACTGGAGGATCGAGGCAGGTTTAAACATCCTGTTCAACCAGAGAGAGAAGACTGGTGGATCGAGGCAGGTTTAAACATCCTGTTCAACCAGAGAGAGAAGACTGGAGGATCGAGGCAGGTTTAAACATCCTGTTCAACCAGAGAGAAGACTGGTGGATCGAGGCAGGTTTAAACATCCTGTTCAACCAGAGAGAAGACTGGTGGATCGAGGCAGGTTTAAACATCCTGTTCAACCAGAGAGAAGACTGGTGGATCGAGGCAGGTTTAAACATCCTGTTCAACCAGAGAGAGAAGACTGGTGGATCGAGGCAGGTTTAAACATCCTGTTCAACCAGAGAGAGAAGACTGGTGGATCGAGGCAGGTTTAAACATCCTGTTCAACCAGAGAGAAGACTGGAGGATCGAGGCAGGTTTAAACATCCTGTTCAACCAGAGAGAGAAGACTGGTGGATCGAGGCAGGTTTAAACATCCTGTTCAACCAGAGAGAGAAGACTGGAGGATCGAGGCAGGTTTAAACATCCTGTTCAACCAGAGAGAAGACTGGTGGATCGAGGCAGGTTTAAACATCCTGTTCAACCAGAGAGAAGACTGGTGGATCGAGGCAGGTTTAAACATCCTGTTCAACCAGAGAGAAGACTGGTGGATCGAGGCAGGTTTAAACATCCTGTTCAACCAGAGAGAGAAGACTGGTGGATCGAGGCAGGTTTAAACATCCTGTTCAACCAGAGAGAGAAGACTGGTGGATCGAGGCAGGTTTAAACATCCTGTTCAACCAGAGAGAAGACTGGTGGATCGAGGCAGGTTTAAACATCCTGTTCAACCAGAGAGAAGACTGGTGGATCGAGGCAGGTTTAAACATCCTGTTCAACCAGAGAGAGAAGACTGGTGGATCGAGGCAGGTTTAAACATCCTGTTCAACCAGAGAGAAGACTGGTGGATCGAGGCAGGTTTAAACATCCTGTTCAACCAGAGAGAGAAGACTGGTGGATCGAGGCAGGTTTAAACATCCTGTTCAACCAGAGAGAGAAGACTGGTGGATCGAGGCAGGTTTAAACATCCTGTTCAACCAGAGAGAGAAGACTGGTGGATCGAGGCAGGTTTAAACATCCTGTTCAACCAGAGAGAGAAGACTGGTGGATCGAGGCAGGTTTAAACATCCTGTTCAACCAGAGAGAAGACTGGTGGATCGAGGCAGGTTTAAACATCCTGTTCAACCAGAGAGAAGACTGGTGGATCGAGGCAGGTTTAAACATCCTGTTCAACCAGAGAGAAGACGGGTGGATCGAGGCAGGTTTAAACATCCTGTTCAACCAGAGAGAAGACTGATGGATCGAGGCAGGTTTAAACATTCTGTTCAACCAGAGAGAAGACTGGTGGATCGAGGCAGGTTTAAACATCCTGTTCAACCAGAGAGAGAAGACTGGTGGATCGAGGCAGGTTTAAACATTCTGTTCAACCAGAGAGAGAAGACTGGTGGATCGAGGCAGGTTTAAACATCCTGTTCAACCAGAGAGAAGACTGGTGGATCGAGGCAGGTTTAAACATCCTGTTCAACCAGAGAGAGAAGACTGGTGGATTGAGGCAGGTTTAAACATCCTGTTCAACCAGAGAGAGAAGACTGGTGGATCGAGGCAGGTTTAAACATCCTGTTCAACCAGAGAGAAGACTGGTGGATTGAGGCAGGTTTAAACATCCTGTTCAACCAGAGAGAGAAGACTGGTGGATCGAGGCAGGTTTAAACATCCTGTTCAACCAGAGAGAAGACTGGTGGATCGAGGCAGGTTTAAACATCCTGTTCAACCAGAGAGAGAAGACTGGTGGATCGAGGCAGGTTTAAACATCCTGTTCAACCAGAGAGAAGACTGGTGGATTGAGGCAGGTTTAAACATCCTGTTCAACCAGAGAGAGAAGACTGGTGGATCGAGGCAGGTTTAAACATCCTGTTCAACCAGAGAGAAGACTGGTGGATTACTTTTGTTTCTCTCAGTCACCTTCCTCTAGACCAGGGGTGTCAAACTCATTCCATGAAGGGCCTAGTGTCTGCTAGTTTTTCCTTTCAATTAAGACCTAGACCACCAGGTGAGGGGAGTTCCTTACCAATTAGTGACATTAATTAATCAATCAAGTCCAATGGAGGAGTGAAAACCTGCAGGCACTCGGCCCTCCATAGAATGAGTTTGACACCTGTGCTCTAGATCCTTCAAACGCAACTCTGGACCACCAAGCCAGTTCCACTGCATTGTTTCATTGTTCCCCTCTAACAAGGGACTGATTTAGTCTTGGGACACCAGGTTTCCCTCTAATCAGGGACTGATTTAGGCCTGGGACACCAGGTTTCCCTCTAATCAGGGACTGATTTAGACCTGGGACACCAGGTTCCCCTCTAATCAGGGACTGATTTAGACCTGGGATACCAGGTGGGTGCAATTATCAGGTAGAACAGAGAAACAGCAGGCTTTGGACCTCGTAGGGTAACAGGTGAATACCCATGTTCCAGACACTCAACACACCTGACACGTGAGATATGCAGTTTTAATAAAGGTTCTGTACTGATGTACTCCAAATACTAATGTGGTGGGGTTACCTGTAGGGTGGGGTTACCTGTAGGGGTTACCTGTAGGGTGGGGTTACCTGTAGGGGTTACCTGTAGGGTGGGGTTACCTTTAGAGTGGGGTTACCTGTAGGGGTTACCTGTAGGGTGGGGCTACCTGTAGGGGTTACATGTAGGGGTTACCTGTAGGGTGGAGTTACCTGTAGGGGTTACCTGTAGGGTGGGGCTACCTGTAGGGGTTACCTGTAGGGTGGGGTTACCTGTAGGGTGGGGCTACCTGTAGGGGTTACCTGTAGGGTGGGGCTACCTGTAGGGTGGGGCTACCTGTAGGGTGGGGCTACCTGTAGGGTGGGGTTACCTGTAGGGGTTACCTGTAGGGTGGGGTTACCTGTAGGGGTTACCTGTCGGGTGGGGTTACCTGTAGGGTGGGGTTACCTGTAGGGTGGGGTTACCTGTAGGGTGGGGCTACCTGTAGGGGTTACATGTAGGGGTTACCTGTAGGGTGGGGTTACCTGTAGGGGATACCTGTAGGGGTTACCTGTAGGGTGGGGTTACCTGTAGGGTGGGGCTACCTGTAGGGTGGGGCTACCTGTAGGGGTTACCTGTAGGGTGGGGCTACCTGTAGGGGTTACCTGTAGGGTGGGGTTACCTGTCGGGTGGGGTTACCTGTAGGGTGGGGTTACCTGTAGGGGTTACCTGTAGGGTGGGGTTACCTGTAGGGTGGGGCTACCTGTAGGGTGGGGCTACCTGTAGGGGTTACCTGTAGGGTGGGGCTACCTGTCGGGTGGGGTTACCTGTCGGGTGGGGTTACCTGTCGGGTGGGGTTACCTGTAGGGGTTACCTGTAGGGTGGGGTTACCTGTCGGGTGGGGTTACCTGTCGGGTGGGGTTACCTGTAGGGTGGGGTTACCTGTAGGGTGGGGTTACCTGTAGGGTGGGGTTACCTGTAGAGTGGGGTTACCTGTAGGGGTTACCTGTAGGGTGGGGCTACCTGTCGGGTGGGGTTACCTGTAGGGGTTACCTGTAGGGTGGGGCTACCTGTCGGGTGGGGGTAGGGGTTACCTGTAGGGGTTACCTGTAGGGTGGGGCTACCTGTAGGGTGGGGTTACCTGTAGGGGTTACCTGTAGGGTGGGGTTACCTGTCGGGTGGGGTTACCTGTAGGGGTTACTTGTAGGGTGGGGCTACCTGTCAGGTGGGGTTACCTGTAGGGGTTACCTGTAGGGTGGGGCTACCTGTAGGGGTTACCTGTAGGGTGGGGCTACCTGTAGGGGTTACCTGTAGGGTGGGGCTACCTGTCGGGTGGGGTTACCTGTAGGGTGGGGTTACCTGTAGGGGTTACCTGTAGGGTGGGGTTACCTGTAGGGTGGGGCTACCTGTAGGGTGGGGCTACCTGTCGGGTGGGGTTACCTGTAGGGTGGGGTTACCTGTAGGGTGGGGTTACCTGTAGGGTGGGGCTACCTGTAGGGTTGGGCTACCTGTAGGGTGGGGCTACCTGTAGGGGTTACCTGTAGGGTGGGGTTACCTGTCGGGTGGGGTTACCTGTAGGGGTTACCTGTAGGGTGGGGTTACCTGTCGGGTGGGGGGGGGGGATTACCTGTCGTATGGGGGGAGGATTACCTGTCGTATGGGGGGGAGTTACCTGTCGGGTGAGGGGGGGGGTTACCTGTAGGGTGGGGGGGGTTTCCTGTCGTATGGGGGGGTTACCTGTCGGGTGGGGGAGGGGTTACCTGTCAGGTGGGGTTACCTTTAGGGTGGGGGTTACCTGTCGGGTGGGGGAGGGGTTACCTGTCGGGTGGGGTTACCTGTCAGGTGGGGGGGTTACCTGTCGTATTGGGGGGCGGGGGTTACCTGTGAGGTGGGGGAGGGGCTACCTGTGTCACACACAAGTTCGGACCTCAGGAATGAGAGGGGGATGGGAAGATCACACACACACAGAAACAGACATGCACACAGCTGCCAGCATGAGCTAACCCAGGAGACTGTCACAGACATGAACACACTGTTCCAGAGAAACAGAGGGTTGTGTGTGTTTATGAGAGAGCAGTCAGCCACAGCTCTCACACACACAGGTCACACACACACACACACAGGTCACACACACACAGGTCTCTCACACACACACACACACACACACACAGGTCTCTCACACACACACACAGGTCTCTCACACACACACACAGGTCTCTCACACACACACACACACACAGGTCTCTCACACACACACAGATCTCTCACACACACACAGGTCTCTTACACACAGGTTTGGGTTGTGGTGTATTAAGCCGGGCATGATGACAGGAAGAGGATCCAGGGGTCAAGGAACACACACACGGTCGGGTCGGGTCTGGTCTGGTCTGGTCTGGTCTGTCTGTCTGTCTGTCTGTCTGTGTTCTCCAGTTACATAAGCTGTGAGGACCATTGAACACAACCATGTTCAGCAGTCTCCATGCTCTAATGACAAACTTGCATCACCTCTAGTCCAGCCACACCGATGTTCTCTACAGAAAACTCACAATTGTATGCACACACAGACGCTCATAGATCACTGGGTGAAATCTAGTCAGGGAGGGCCACTGTTGACTCTCTCTGTTCAAACACACACAGCCCTGCCTCTGTTTTCAAGCCCACAGACTACACAGCATGTTTGTGCTCATAAAGGAACAGGGACTATGATACAGTGTGAAGTTTGTGTTCTGTTTGTAGTTTAGCTGCAGTTTCTCTCTCTCTTTCATTAGCTATGTGTCTGTCTGGAACATCAATTACAATACCTACAATACCCCTTTCTCTAGCTAAGGCAAGCGTACACTCTCACACACACACACACACACACACACACACACACACACACACACACACACACACACACACACACACACACACACACACAGGACCTACTTCTTGCTGGCCTCACACACGTCTGTGATGTTGGAGAAGAGGTGGTGGTGCTCGGTCTTGGTCATGGTGTCACTGAGCTCTGCTGAGTTCTGAAACATCCGGATCAGAACCTCCAGACTGTGGAGGTAGGAGTGTTCTGACGATATCAACTCAAATATGGCCTGACAGAGAGAACGAGAGAGAGAGAGAGAGAGAGAGACAGAGAGAGAGAGAGAGAGAGAGAGAGAGAGAGAGAGAGAGAGAGAGAGACAGAGAGACAGAGACAGAGAGAGAGACAGAGAGAGAGAGAGAGAGAGAGAGAGAGAGAGACAGAGAGACACAGAGAGAGACAGAGAGACAGAGAGAGAGAGAGAGACAGAGAGAGAGAGAGAGACAGAGAGAGAGAGAGAGACAGAGAGAGAGAGAGAGAGAGAGAGAGAGAGAGAGAGAGACAGAGAGAGAGAGAGAGACAGAGAGACAGAGAGAGAGAGAGAGAGACAGAGAGAGAGAGAGAGAGAGAGACAGAGAGAGAGAGTGAGAGAAAGAGAGAGAGAGACAGAGACAGAGAGAGAGACAGAGAGAGAGACAGAGAGAGAGACAGAGAGAGAGAGACAGAGAGAGAGAGAGAACACGATAGAGAGAGAACGAGAATGATAGAGAGAGAGACAGAACGAGAGAACGATAGAGAGAGAGAATAAGAGAACGATAGAGAGAGAGAATGAGAGAACGATAGAGAGAGAACGAGAGAACGATAGAGAGAGAGAACGAGAGAACGATAGAGAGAGAGAACGAGAGAACGATAGAGAGAGAACGAAAAAGAGAGAGAGAACGAGAGAACAAAAGAACGAGAGAGAACAAGAGAACAAAAGAACGAGAGAGAACAAGAGAACAAAAGAACGAGAGAGAGAGAGAACGAGAGAGAGAGAGAGTAATTACAGGGATGCTAACTGGTGAGGGCTCAAAAATGACACACTTTTTTTTGCACAGAAGCAAGTGAAAAATCTATGTAAACTGCCAGAAAATGTGGCTATTTTCAACTGGTATGATCAACATTGTGATACCAGGCCTAATATCAGGATATCAAGAAGTATCGTGACAGCACTGTGTCTTCCCTGCCATTGGGCTCGTTTTTCTCCTCTATGGCAGTGGTACTCAGAGGCTGAATGACAGAGAAGCCAAGTCCCATCTGGAGAGAATAAACATACCTATCCACTCCAATAACTAAACACATGTAACAACAGAAACCTCATCCCTGTCTGCTCACCTCATCCCTGTCTACACCCCAGCTCCTCATCCCTGTCTACAACCCAGCTCCTCATCCCGGTCTACACCCCAGCTCCTCATCCCTGTCTGCTCACTTCATCCCGGTCTACACCCCAGCTCCTCATCCCGGTCTACACCCCAGCTCCTCATCCCTGTCTGCTCACCTCATCCCGGTCTACACCCCAGCTCCTCATCCCTGTCTGCTCACCCCAGCTCCTCATCCCTGTCTGCTCACCTCATCCCGGTCTACACCCCAGCTCCTCATCCCTGTCTACTCACCTCATCCCTGTCTACACCCCAGCTCCTCCTCCCTGTCTACAACCCAGCTCCTCATCCCTGTCTACACCCCAGCTCCTCATCCCTGTCTGCTCACCCCAGCTCCTCATCCCTGTCTACACCCCAGCTCCTCATCCCTGTCTACACCCCAGCTCCTCATCCCTGTCTACAACCCAGCTCCTCATCCCAGTCTACAACCCAGCTCCTCATCCCAGTCTACACCCCAGCTCCTCCTCCCTGTCTACAACCCAGCTCCTCATTCCTGTCTGCTCACCCCAGCTCCTCATCCCTGTCTACACCCAAGCTCCTCATCCCTGTCTACACCCAAGCTCCTCATCCCTGTCTACACCCCAGCTCCTCATCCCTGTCTACAACCCAGCTCCTTATCCCTGTCTGCTCACCTCATCCCGGTCTACACCCCAGCTCCTCATCCCGGTCTACACCCCAGCTCCTTATCCCTGTCTGCTCACCTCATCCCGGTCTACACCCCAGCTCCTCATCCTGGTCTACACCCCAGCTCCTCATCCCTGTCTGCTCACCCCAGCTCCTCATCCCCGTCTGCTCACCTCATCCCTGTCTACACCCCAGCTCCTCATCCCGGTCTACTCACCTCATCCCGGTCTACAACCCAGCTCCTCATCCCTGTCTACACCCCAGCTCCTCATCCCTGTCTACACCCCAGCTCCTCATCCCTGTCTGCTCACCCTAGCTCCTCATCCCTGTCTACACCCCAGCTCCTCATCCCTGTCTACAACCCAGCTCCTCATCCCTATCTACACCCCAGCTCCTCATCCCTGTCTACAACCCAGCTCCTCATCCCTATCTACACCCCAGCTCCTCATCCCTGTCTGCTCACCCCAGCTCCTCATCCCTGTCTGCTCACCCCAGCTCCTCATCCCTGTCTGCTCACCCCAGCTCCTCATCCCTGTCTGCTCACCCCAGCTCCTCATCCCTGTCTGATCACCCCAGCTCCTCATCCCTGTCTGATCACCCCAGCTCCTCATCCCTGTCTGCTCACCCCAGCTCCTCATCCCTGTCTGCTCACCCCAGCTCCTCATCCCTGTCTACAACCCAGCTCCTCATCCCTGTCCACACCCCAGCTCCTCATCCCTGTCTACACCCCAGCTCCTCATCCCTGTCCACACCCCAGCTCCTCATCCCTGTCCACACCCCAGCTCCTCATCCCTGTCTACACCTCAGCTCCTCATCCCTGTCTACACCCCAGCTCCTCATCCCTGTCCACACCCCAGCTCCTCATACCTGTCTACACCCCAGCTCCTCATCCCTGTCCACACCCCAGCTCCTCATCCCTGTCTACAACCCAGCTCCTCATCCCGGTCTACACCCCAGCTCCTCATACCTGTCTACACCCCAGCTCCTCATCCCAGTCTGCTCACCTCATCCCTGTCTACACCCCAGCTCCTCATCCCTGTCTACACCCCAGCTCCTCATCCCTGTCTACACCCCAGCTCCTCATCCCTGTCCACACCCCAGCTCCTCATCCCTGTCTACACCCCAGCTCCTCATCATGGTCTACACCCCAGCTCCTCATCACGGCTAAATAACATTTTAAAACTGATGGAGATATGCAGAAAGAACAGAGAGAGAAGCCCCTGAGTGGGGTAATGGCTGGTTAGAGGATGAGGCTACTCACAGCTGGCACACATGATATTGGGTAAAACACTCATTCTGATGTGACATTTCTGCCATCACTCTGAACTCTGATATTCTATTAGTAGGACATGTAGACAATAATTATGTGCTCAGTCATTCATTTAGAGAGAGAAGGTAGTGATCACACCGGGAGAAGAGCTGTTCACACCTCTTATAGCTCCATTTTGATTTATTTTACCTTTATTTAACTAGGCAAGTCAGTTTCAGAACAAATTCTTATTTACAATGACAGCCTACCCCCGGCCAAACCCGGACGACGCTGGGCCAATTGTGCGCCGCCCTATGGGACTCCCAAATCGGTGATACTCTCCATCTGCACACTTCTCTAGACACGTATTTGCTGAGACATCCATGCTATGAATTCATATGTCCCTCAACATCAACTGGTTAACTTGTCTATGGTCCATATTTTCAAGCCCTCCCCTTTAAGAAGGGTTTACTGTTTGCTATGGAAAAGGTTACGGGGAGAGGAGTTTAGGCATGGTTTGTTAGAGTGCAACGGGGGGCTACAGTAAGTGACCTGTCTGTGTGTGTGTCTGTGTGTGTGCATGCATCCTAACCATTCTGGGTCCAGTCTGCTTGACCCTTTGTTGAAACTGTCTCTGTATGAAGGGGTCACACACACACACACTAAGGCTGTTGTTACCTCTTGTCTCTTCCGCTCCTCCTGGCTGAGTTTATCAGAAACACCACTCTTCTTTACCTGCAGGACAAACACAGGTTTCAGTAACAACATCAGGAAGAAAACACACACAAACACACACACACACACACACACACACACACACACACACACACACACACACACACACACACACACACACACACACACACACACACACACACACACACACACACTGGCTATATTTGCCAACTGTTAGCAAAACAAAACAGTCGCACAACTTTACGAATGAAAGGAATTGTTTAGAGGTGAGGCATACCTCTGTATCCATCACAGTGTAAACTCTCAGGTGTCTGCTTTTAGAGGAATTAGGGCTAATGTGTGTTCAGCTGTCTGTGGCAGCACACACACATTTTCTGTCTGTGAAAGCAGCAAGACAGACACACACTGTCCATGACTCCACCACAGGAGTAGTTCTCATAACAGACCTGTAGACCTGTATGAGCTGAATAAAGACCTGTAGGAGCTGAATAAAGACCTGTAGACCTGTAGGAGCTGAATAAAGACCTATAGACCTGTATGAGCTGAATAAAGACCTGTAGGAGCTGAATAAAGACCTGTAGACCTGTAGGAGCTGAATAAAGACCTGTAGGAGCTGAATAAAGACCTGTAGACCTGTAGGAGCTGAATAAAGACCTGTAGACCTGCAGGAGCTGAATAAAGACCTGTAGGAGCTGAATAAAGACCTGTAGACCTGTAGGAGCTGAATAAAGACCTATAGACCTGTAGGAGCTGAATAAAGACCTGTAGACCTGTAGGAGCTGAATAAAGACCTGTAGGAGCTGAATAAAGACCTGTAGACCTGTAGGAGCTGAATAAAGACCTGTAGACCTGCAGGAGCTGAATAAAGACCCGTAGACCTGTAGGAGCTGAATAAAGACCTGTAGGAGCTGAATAAAGACCTGTAGACCTATAGGAGCAGAATAAAGACCTGTAGACCTGTAGGAGCTGAATAAAGACCTGTAGGAGCAGAATAAAGACCTGTAGACCTGTATGAGCTGAATAAAGACCCGTAGGAGCTGAATAAAGACCTATAGGAGCTGAATAAAGACCTGTAGAGCTGTAGGAGCAGAATAAAGACCTGTAGACCTGTAGGAGCTGAATAAAGACCTGTAGACCTGTAGGAGCTGAATAAAGACCTGTAGGAGCTGAATAAAGACCTGTAGACCTGTAGGAGCTGAATAAAGACCTGTATGAGCTGAATAAAGACCTGTAGACCTGTAGGAGCTGAATAAAGCCATGTAGACCTGTAGGAGCTGAATAAAGACCTGTAGGAGCTGAATAAAGACCTGTAGACTTGTAGGAGCTGAATAAAGACCTGTAGGAGCTGAATAAAGACCTGTAGGAGCTGAATAAAGCCATGTAGACCTGTAGGAGCTGAATAAAGACCTGTAGGAGCTGAATAAAGACCTGTAGACCTGTAGGAGCTGAATAAAGACCTGTAGGAGCTGAATAAAGACCTATAGGAGCTGAATTAAGACCTGTAGGAGCTGAATAAAGACCTATAGGAGCTGAATAAAGACCTGTAGAGCTGTAGGAGCTGAATAAAGAGCTGTAGGAGCTGAATAAAGACCTGTAGGAGCTGAATAAAGACCTGTAGACCTGTAGGAGCTGAATAAAGACCTGTAGGAGCTGAATAAAGACCTATAGGAGCTGAATTAAGACCTGTAGGAGCTGAATAAAGACCTATAGGAGCTGAATAAAGACCTGTAGAGCTGTAGGAGCTGAATAAAGAGCTGTAGGAGCTGAATAAAGACCTGTAGGAGCTGAATAAAGACCTGTAGACCTGTAGGAGCTGAATAAAGACCTGTAGGAGCTGAATAAAGACCTATAGGAGCTGAATTAAGACCTATAGGAGCTGAATTAAGACCTGTAGGAGCTGAATAAAGACCTATAGGAGCTGAATAAAGACCTATAGGAGCTGAATTAAGACCTGTAGGAGCTGAATAAAGACCTATAGGAGCTGAATAAAGACCTGTAGAGCTGTAGGAGCTGAATAAAGAGCTGTAGGAGCTGAATAAAGACCTGTAGGAGCTGAATAAAGACCTGTAGACCTGTAGGAGCTGAATAAAGACCTGTAGGAGCTGAATAAAGACCTATAGGAGCTGAATTAAGACCTGTAGGAGCTGAATAAAGACCTATAGGAGCTGAATAAAGACCTGTAGAGCTGTAGGAGCTGAATAAAGAGCTGTAGGAGCTGAATAAAGACCTGTAGGAGCTGAATAAAGACCTGTAGACCTGTAGGAGCTGAATAAAGACCTGTAGGAGCTGAATAAAGACCTATAGGAGCTGAATTAAGACCTATAGGAGCTGAATTAAGACCTGTAGGAGCTGAATAAAGACCTATAGGAGCTGAATAAAGACCTGTAGAGCTGTAGGAGCTGAATAAAGACCTGTAGGAGCTGAATAAAGACATGTAGACCTGTAGGAGCTGAATAAAGACCTGTAGGAGCTGAATAAAGACCTGTAGGAACTGAATAAAGCCATGTAGACCTGTAGGAGCTGAATAAAGACCTGTAGGAGCGGAATAAAGACCTGTAGAGCTGTAGGAGCTGAATAAAGACCTGTAGGAGCTGAATAAAGACCTGTAGACCTGTAGAGCTGTAGGAGCTGAATAAAGACCTGTAGACCTGTATGAGCTGAATAAAGCCCTGTAGGAGCTGAATAAAGCCCTGTAGGAGCTGAATAAAGCCCTGTGGGAGCTGAATAAAGCCCTGTGGGAGCTGAATAAAGCCCTGTGGGAGCTGAATAAAGCCCTGTAGGAGCTGAATAAAGCCCTGTGGGAGCTGAATAAAGCCCTGTGGGAGCTTAATAAAGACCTGTAGGAGCTGAATAAAGACCTGTAGAGCTGTAGGAGCTGAATAAAGACCTGTAGGAGCTGAATAAAGACCTGTGGGAGCTGAATAAAGACCTGTAGACCTGTAGGAGCTGAATAAAGACCTGTAGGAGCTGAATAAAGACCTGTAGAGCTGTAGGAGCTGAATAAAGACCTGTAGACCTGTATGAGCTGAATAAAGACCTGTAGGAGCTGAATAAAGACCTGTAGGAGCAGAATAAAGACCTGTAGACCTGTATGAGCTGAATAAAGACCTGTAGGAGCAGAATAAAGACCTGTAGACCTGTATGAGCTGAATAAAGACCTGTAGGAGCTGAATAAAGACCTGTAGGAGCTGGATAAAGACCTGTAGGAGCTGAATAAAGACCTGTAGGAGCTGAATAAAGCCCTGTAGGAGCTGAATAAAGCCCTGTAGGGGCTGAATAAAGCCCTGTAGGAGCTGAATAAAGCCCTGTGGGAGCTGAATAAAGCCCTGTAGGAGCTGAATAAAGACCCCAGTGTGCTAGTTTAGAGAAAGAAAGGTTCCTTTCAGGGGAGTCTGGGTGTATGCACAGGATAGCTTACATGGTTGTGTGTGTGTGTGTGTGTGTGTGTGTGTGTGTGTGTGTGTGTGTGTGTGTGTGTGTGTGTGTGTGTGTGTGTAGTATCCCCCCTCCTCTAGAAACATCTGCCACTGACACAAGGCAGCATTAGAGCCAACATGTCTCCATCGCCCACTGCTTCAATCCCTGCTCCCTACCAATACTTCTCCACACCCGGTTCTTTGTCATCTTCCCCAAGCACCCTTCCACTCCTCCATGAATCAATCATTACAAGCAACCTGAATGGGAGAGAGCTGGAAATATTTTTCAAATACATTGAGGAACTATTGTAATTCAGGAATTGAGGAACTATTGTAATTCAGGAATTGAGGAACTATTGTAATTCAGGAACTATTGTAATTCAGGAATTGAGGAACTATTGTAATTCAGGAATTGAGGAACTATTGTAATTTAGGAATTGAGGAACTATTGTAATTTAGGAATTGAGGAACTATTGTAATTTAGGAATTGAGGAACTATTGTAATTTAGGAATTGAGGAACTATTGTAATTTAGGAATTGAGGAACTATTGTAATTTAGGAATTGAAGAACTATTGTAATTTAGGAATTGAATAACTATTGTAATTCAGGAATTGAGGAACTATTGTATACAGTACCAGTCAGTAGTTTGGACACACCTACTCATTCAAGGGTTTTTCTTTATTTTTACTATTTTCTACATTGTAGAATAATAGTGAAGACATGAAAACTATGAAATAACACATATGGAATCATGTAGCAACCAAAAAAAGTGTTAAACAAATCTCTCAACCATCTTCATGAGGTAGTCACCTGTAATGCATTTCAATTAACAGGTGTGAATTTCTTTCCTTCTTAATGCGTTTTAGCCAATCAGTTGTGTTGTGACAAGGTAGGTGTGGTATACAGAAGATGGTCTATTACCAAATAGGGCTAAGTCCATATTATGGCAAGAAGAGCTCAAAAAAGAAAAGAGAAACAACAGTCCATCATTACTTTAAGTCATGGTCAGAAAATATGGTCAGAAAATATGGTCAGACGCAAAAACCATCAAGCGCCATGATGAAACTGGCTCTCATGAGGACCAACACAGGAAAGGAAGACCCAGAGTTACCTCTGCTGCAGAGGAGAAGTTAGAGTTACCAGCATCAGAAATTACAGCCCAAATAAATGTTAGATTAGAGTTCAAGTAACAGACACATGTCAACATCAACTGTTCAGAGGAGACTGTGCGAATCAGGCCTACATGGTCGAATTGCTGCAAAGAAACCACTACAAAAGGACACCAATAAGAAGAAGAGACTTGCTTTGGCCAAGAAACATGAGCAATGGACATTAGACCGGGGGAAATCTGTCCTTTGAGTCCAAATTTGAGATTTTTTGTTCCAACCACCATGTCTTAGTGAGACGAAGAGTAGGTGAACGGATGATCTCTGCATGTGTGGTTCCCACCATGAAGCATGGAGGAGGAGGTGTAATGGTGTGGGTGTGCTTTGCTGGTGACAATGTCTGTGATTTATTTTGCATTCAAGGCACACTTAACCAGCATGGCTACAACAGTATTGTACGCTTAATGGAACTATAATTGAATTATCAACAGGACAATGACCCAACACACCTCCAGGCTGTGTAAGGGCTATTTGTCCAAGAAGGAGAGTGATGAGTGCTGCATCAGATGACCTGGCCTCCACAATCACCCAACCTCAACCCATTTGAGATGGTTTGGGATGAGTTGGACCGCAGACTGAAGGAAAAGCAGCCAACAAGTGCTCAGCATATGTGGGAACTCCTTCAAGACTGTTGGAAAAGCATTCCAGGTGAAGCTGGTTGAGAGAATGCCAAATAGGACTATCTTCTGAATACCACCCCTACCTTGTCACGACACAACTGATTGGCTCAAATGCATTAAGGAAAGAAATTCCACAAATTAACAAGGCACACCTGTTAATTGAAATGCATTCCAGTTGACTACCTCATGAAGCTGGTTGTCAGAATGCCAAGAGTGTGTGAAGCTGTCATCAAGGCAAAGGGTGGCTACTTTGAAGAATCTCAAATATATTTTAATTTGTTTAACACTTTTTTTGGTGACTACATGATTCCATGTGTTATTTCATAGTGTTGATGTCTGCATTATTATTGTACAATGTAGAAAATAGTAAAAATAAAGAAAAACCCTTGAATGAGTAGGTGTGTCCAAACTTTTGACTTGTACTGTTTATGTTACTGCTCGACTAAAACAATCTCAGTCGACCAACAGCCTAAAGACCAAACAATGGACCAGTCGACTAAATGGGGTCAGGCCGACTAGGGTTGTCATGATACCAGGATGGCGATACTACAATACCTGATTTTCCATGGCAACAAGGAAAACACGATGCAGACTATACTCTCTGGTCCTTTTACACCTGCATTGCCTGCTGTTTGGGGTTTTAGGCTGGGTTTCTGTACAGCACTTTGAGATATCAGCTGATGTACGAAGGGCTATATAAATTAATTTGATTTGATTTGATTTTAAACCCTGCTGTAAGTAACATATAGTGGGTTAAAGCAAGCAAAACAAACGTGATTTGGGGTGAAACACTTCAGGCTGCTTGTTACTAACATTATGACTGTTTTCCTCAGGAAACGGAGTCTGCTTCATCTTTTCTTTCCTTGCTGCGATACCTCGGAGTATTGTGATACTGGTATCGTGACAAACCTAATGGAGACCTTTGCAAACACATCCAGACTAGGATACAAAACACACAAGCCAACAGCCAAACCAATACAGCCAAAATGCCAACAGCTTGCCAAGTTTGTGCTATTGTGCAAGATAAATTCCCTTTAAAAGGCAATCAACTTCTATTTATCTATCTACGGCCTTGCAGGTCCTTAGTGTCCTAGCAACCACCTTCCCGCCACGACAACTGAACTTTGCCCTGCTTTTGGAGTTTCCCTGAGAACACAGAGGGACAGGTGTAACCGTGACAACAGAAACGCAGTATTCACTCAAAAGGGAGTGGTTGAGGTAAGAGGTTGACCGTAGGCATAAATCTATCATTGTCTTACCCTTACTCCCCTGTCCTACCCTTAACCGGGGGGGTTAAGCCTCTCATCTAAGAGTATGGTGTCAACACTCTTAGATACACCACTTCCCCCTGTCCCTACGGTTACTGGAAACTAGAGACTTCTAGGAAACAGAGTCTGACCTTACAGGTGTTACTGGAAACTAGAGACTTCTAGGAAACAGAGTCTGACCTTACAGGTGTTACTGGAAACTACAGACTTCTAGGAAACAGAGTCTGACCTTACAGGTGTTACTGGAAACTACAGACTTCTAGGAAACAGAGTCTGACCTTACAGGTGTTACTGGAAACTAGAGACCTCTAGGAAACAGAGTCTGACCTTACAGGTGTTACTGGAAACTAGAGACCTCTAGGAAACAGAGAGTCTGAACCAAAGCGGTAGCTGTCAGTCTGGGAAGGGAAGTGTGATAGTAGGAACAGGTTCTGTCAGTTTGGGAAGGGAAGTGTGATAGTAGGAACAGGTTCTGTCAGTTTGGGAAGGGAAGTGTGATGGTAGGAACAGGTTCTGTCAGTTTGGGAAGGGAAGTGTGATAGTAGGAACAGGTTCTGTCAGTTTGGGAAGGGAAGTGTGATAGTAGGAACAGGGTATGTCAGTCTGGGAAGGGAAGTGTGATAGTAGGAAAAGGTTCTGTCAGTTTGGGAAGGGAAGTGTGATAGTAGGAACAGGTTCTGTCAGTTTGGGAAGGGAAGTGTGATAGTAGGAACAGGTTCTGTCAGTTTGGTAAGGGAAGTGTGATAGTAGGAACAGGTTCTGTCAGTCTGGGAAGGGAAGTGTGATAGTAGGAACAGGTTCTGTCAGTTTGGGAAGGGAAGTGTGATAGTAGGAACAGGTTCTGTCAGTTTGGGAAGGGAAGTGTGATAGTAGGAACAGGTTCTGTCAGTTTGGGAAGGGAAGGGTGATAGTAGGAACAGGTTCTGTCAGTCTGGGAAGGGAAGTGTGATAGTAGGAACAGGTTCTGTCAGTTTGGGAAGGGAAGTGTGATAGTAGGAACAGGTTCTGTCAGTTTGGGAAGGGAAGGGTGATAGTAGGAACAGGTTCTGTCAGTCTGGGAAGGGAAGTGTGATAGTAGGAACAGGTTCTGTCAGTCTGGGAAGGGAAGTGTGATAGTAGGAACAGGTTCTGTCAGTCTGGGAAGAGAAGTGTGATAGTAGGAACAGGTTCTGTCAGTTTGGGAAGGGAAGTGTGATAGTAGGAACAGGTTCTGTCAGTTTGGGAAGGGAAGTGTGATAGTAGGAACAGGTTCTGTCAGTTTGGGAAGGGAAGTGTGATAGTAGGAACAGGTTCTGTCAGTTTGGGAAGGGAAGTGTGATAGTAGGAACAGGTTCTGTCAGTCTGGGAAGGGAAGTGTGATAGTAGGAACAGGTTCTGTCAGTTTGGGAAGGGAAGTGTGATAGTAGGAACAGGTTCTGTCAGTTTGGGAAGGGAAGTGTGATAGTAGGAACAGGTTCTGTCAGTCTGGGAAGGGAAGTGTGATAGTAGGAACAGGTTCTGTCAGTTTAGGAAGGGAAGTGTGATAGTAGGAACAGGTTATGTCAGTTTGGGAAGGGAAGTGTGATAGTAGGAACAGGTTCTGTCAGTCTGGGAAGGGAAGTGTGATAGTAGGAACAGGTTCTGTCAGTTTGGGAAGGGAAGTGTGATAGTAGGAACAGGTTCTGTCAGTCTGGGAAGGGAAGTGTGATAGTAGGAACAGGTTCTGTCAGTTTGGGAAGGGAAGTGTGATAGTAGGAACAGGTCCTGTCAGTTTGGACATTGATGCCACTTTTGTCCATCCGTTAAACATCAGATCATTCTCTCATTTCCAGGAGGGTGGATTTTTCTGCTCCTTCAGAGAATGAAGATACGGAAACCTCCAGGTTACTTACCATCAGTTACTGACCAGGAGAAACAGCAGAACATCCAACTACTATAAAACACTACAGCCTGCCCTGTCACAGTGTAAACAGCAGAACATCCAACTACTATAAAACACTACAGCCTGCCCTGTCACATGTTATGGCCCATAGACCTTCCATCTGGCATCAAACACAGGACTGGGACAGGACTCCTCTCATTGGAAATATCTGGATAAGTCAACTTTGTTTGAATATTTTGATCAGAACTAACTGTCCCCTACAGTACTGTCCCCCACCGTCTCTACAGTACTGTCCCCTACAGTACTGTCCCCTACAGTACTGTCCCCCACCGTCTCTACAGTACTGTCCCCTACAGTACTGTCCCCTACAGTACTATTCCCTACAGTCTCTACAGTACTATTCCCTACAGTACTATTCTCTACAGTACTATTCCCTACAGTACTATTCCCTACAGTACTGTCCCCTACAGTCTCTACAGTACTATTCTCTACAGTACTATTCCCTACAGTACTATTCCCTACAGTACTGTCCCCTACAGTCTCTACAGTACTATTCTCTACAGTACTATTCCCTACAGTACTATTCCCTACAGTACTGTCCCCTACAGTCTCTACAGTACTGTCCCCTACAGTACTATTCCCTACTGTACTGTCTCCTACTGTACTGTCTCCTACAGTACTGTCCCCTACAGTACTATTCCCTACAGTACTGTCCCCCACTGTCTCTACAGTACTGTCCCCTACAGTACTGTCCCCCACTGTCTCTACAGTACTGGTCTCTACAGTACTGGTCTCTACAGTACTGGTCTCTACAGTCTCTACAGTACTGGTCTCTACAGTCTCTACAGTACTGGTCTCTACAGTCTCTACAATACTGGTCCCTATAGTACTAGTCCCTACAGTACTGGTCTCTACAGTGCTGGTCTCTAGAGTACTGGTCTCTACAGTCTCTACAGTACTGGTCTCTACAGTACTGGTCTCTACAGTCTCTACAATACTGGTCCCTTCAGTACTGGTCTCTACAGTACTGGTCTCCTACAGTACTGGTCTCCTACAGTACTGGTCTCCTACAGTACTGGACTCCTACAGTACTGGTCTCCTACAGTACTGGTCTACTACAGTACTGTCTCCTACAGTCTCTACAGTACTGGTCTCCTACAGTACTGGTCTCCTACAGTACTGGTCTCCTACAGTACTGGTCTCTCTCTCCCTCAGCCCTTCTTGAGCAGCTCCAGATAAGAGTAAACATCAACAAGGAGAACAGAACACCTAAGTGGAAAACAGCATTTGCCCCCCTCCTTTCCCCCCGTTCCTCTCCTACCATTCTGGTCTCTACAGTACTGTTCCCTCCTTTCCCCGTTCCTCTCTCCTACCATTCTGGTCTCTACAGTACTGTCCCCTCCTTTCCCCCGTTCCTCTCCTACCACTCTGGTCTCTACAGTACTGTTCCCTCCTTTCCCCCCGTTCCTCTCCTACCATTCTGGGCCCAAACTGGATCCCGTCACAACGTACTCCAGGGAGAACATATTGTCGCCATGCCGGGTGGTGCTCTCAGTCTGCTGCCCCAGATCTTTCTCCCTTCCTCTCCTCCTCTCAGTCTGCTGTCCCAGATCTTTCTCCCTTCCTCTCAGTCTGCTGTCCCAGATCTTTCTCCCTTCCTCTCCTCCTCTCAGTCTGCTGCCCCAAATCTTTCTCCCTTCCTCAGTCTGCTGCCCCAGATCTTTCTCCCTTCCTCTCCTCCTCTCAGTCTGCTGCCCCAGATCTTTCTCCCTTCCTCTCCTCCTCTCAGTCTGCTGCCCCAGATCTTTCTCCCTTCCTCTCCTCCTCTCAGTCTGCTGCCCCAGATCTTTCTCCCTTCCTCTCAGTCTGCTGTCCCAGATCTTTCTCCCTTCCTCTCCTCCTCTCAGTCTGCTGCCCCAGATCTTTCTCCCTTCCTCTCCTCCTCTCAGTCTGCTGCCCCAGATCTTTCTCCCTTCCTCTCCTCCTCTCAGTCTGCTGCCCCAGATCTTTCTCCCTTCCTCTCAGTCTGCTGTCCCAGATCTTTCTCCCTTCCTCTCCTCCTCTCAGTCTGCTGCCCCAGATCTTTCTCCCTTCCTCTCCTCCTCTCAGTCTGCTGCCCCAGATCTTTCTCCCTTCCTCTCCTCCTCTCAGTCTGCTGCCCCAGATCTTTCTCCCTTCCTCTCCTCCTCTCAGTCTGCTGCCCCAGATATTTCTCCCTTCCTCTCCTCTTCTCAGTCTGCTGCCCCAGATCTTTCTCCCTTCCTCTCCTCCTCTCAGTCTGCTGCCCCAGATCTTTTTCCCTTCCTCTCCTCTCAGTCTGCTGCCCCAGATCTTTCTCCCTTCCTCTCAGTCTGCTGTCCCAGATCTTTCTCCCTTCCTCTCAGTCTGCTGCCCCAGATCTTTCTCCCTTCCTCTCCTCCTCTCAGTCTGCTGCCCCAGATCTTTCTCCCTTCCTCTCCTCCTCTCATTCTGCTGCCCAAAATCTTTCTCCCTTCCTCTCCTCCTCTTAGTCTGCTGCCCCAGATCTTTCTCCCTTCCTCTCCTGCTGTCCCAGATCTTTCTTCCTTCTTCTCCTGCTCCCTCCCTCACCCCCCCTTCCTCTCCTGATCCCTCTCTCACCCTCCCCTTCCTTTCATGCTCCCTCCCTCACCCTCCCAAACCTGCTCCCTCACCCTCCCCTTCATTTCCTGCTCCCTCACCCTCCCTCTTCCCTCCCTATCCCTGTTTTAATTCCCTATCTAGACCAAGAGTAATGAAGAGACAGAGAGAGACATAAAGAGACAGAGAGAGAGAGAGAGACAGACAGTCACAGACAGAGTAGGAGAAGGAGAGAGAGAGATGGAGGATGGGTAAGGATCGCAGCCAGACCAGATGTGACAACATCCCTCACAGCCCTGGCAGTCCATTTCCCAACAAGGCCCTGTGTTTGTCTCTGTACTCTATGAGAGGCACTGCACCACAATTCACTGTGTGCGTGTGCGTGTGTGTCTCACCACACTGAGTTGGCTCCAGGAGGTGCGTATGGGTCTGTACTGCATCACGATGCGGTCATCAGGTTTGGCCTCTCTGGACTGGTCCTCATCAGAGTCATTGTGAAGAGCTTTCTCCTGGTAGTTCTGATACAGTTCCTCCTCTGGATCACACCACAGACAGACAGGTTGAGGGTGGATCACACCACAGACAGACAGACACAGGTTGAGGGTGGATCACACCACAGACAGACAGACAGGTTGAGGGTGGATCACACCACAGACAGACAGACAGGCTGAGCGTGGATCACACCACAGACAGACAGACACAGGTTGAGGGTGGATCACACCACAGACAGACAGACAGGTTGAGGGTGGATCACACCACAGACAGACAGACAGGTTGAGGGTGGATCACACCACAGACAGACAGACAGGTTGAGGGTGGATCACACCACAGACAGACAGACAGGTTGAGGGTGGATCACACCACAGACAGACAGACACGTTGAGGGTGGATCACACCACAGACAGACAGACACAGGTTGAGGGTGGATCACACCACAGACAGACAGACACAGGTTGAGGGTGGATCACACCACAGACAGACAGGTTGAGGGTGGATCACACCACAGACAGACAGACAGGTTGAGGGTGGATCACACCACAGACAGACAGACAGGTTGAGGGTGGATCACACCACAGACAGACAAACAGGTTGAGGGTGGATCACAATAGTACAGTCCCCATTGACAGCAAGACCTCAACCATGTGTACAGAAAGTCACAGTCATCACCAGTTCATATACATGACTAAGACAGAGAAGTGGCACTCACCTTCACTGTCAAATGTCCTCTGTGTGATCAGTCCTGGCTTCTTATCAGGACTCTGGGAGACAGAACAAGACCCCATGTCACTATTAATAACAGACCCAGGATCAGCTCTCCCTGCCCCAGCCATACTACTATATCAACACTATGAACTGAAACTGTCACTAGATCTGTTATCATGAGCAGTCAGCACAATATCCGAAATGATGCTTTATTAGGCAAATCTGGTTATGAATGACATTATAAACACACATCTGTCAGGTTCTAAATGACAAGTGTTAGTAGGTCTCCCCTGGGACCTGCTCTTGACCCCTGACCTGCCTAATTACAGAGCAGTGGACTGAAGTGTGTTGTAATCATAGGCCTTCACTATTAGTAGGACTTCAACACAAGCGTCTCCTGACAATGTTCCAACTTCAAGCTAGCTGTGTACTTTGGTCCTGATCTGAACTTCAGGAGAATAATTAATCAAACATGAATCCATAAGGCAGATGAGTGTTAATTAAAGTAAGAGACAGTAATATCCAGGCACATGGGGCAAAGCATGGAGAGAATGGTATCATGACATAGCAGTTAATAGGAATGACAATTTCCTGGACAATAATGGGTGAATACATGTCTTCCTACCTTGTTCTTCTTCCCAGGGCTGGTCGGTCTCTCCTTGACCTCCTGTAGTCCTTTGAGCACAGGTTGGGACAGATGATGGCTCTTTGGGTCTACAGGTTGGGACAGACGATGGCTCTTTGGGTCTACAGGTTGGGACAGACGATGGCTCTTTGGGTCTACAGGTTGGGACAGACGATGGCTCTTTGGGTCTACAGGTTGGGACAGACGATGGGTCTTGAGGTCATCAGATGGTATTTCCATTTCCACTCCACTTACCACTGCTCTCCTGTACGAGGTAGACCTCAACCCTCTCTTCAGAGTCTCAGTGCTCTCATCCTGGTCTGTCCCCCCTCCCCCGGACCCTACGCCAGTGGAGAAGAAGGATCCAGTCTCCACCATGCTGAGGGCTCGCAGGGCCCGCTTGGTAGGATCCAGGCCCAGCAGACCCCCCATGCCGTGGCTCTGTACCCCAGCAGGAGAGGCCTTGCTCAGGGACGCTAGCCCTTTGGGGATCAGCTGCTGTGTGCCCTTCTTCAGGGCAGCTGCACTGTGGGTGCTGAGGACAATGGAGGGAGGAGGAGATAGAGAGATGTAGGGAGAGAGGGTGGGAGTGGGGGAATGAGAGGGGGAAGGAGAGGGGGCAGACATGTCAGCAGAGGAGGGGCTGTGGGGTGTGGGGAGGTCAGAAGGGGTGGAGATGAGGGAAGAGAGGGAGTTGATACTGGAGGTGGAGCTGTGGGATGGGGTAGGGGTGTTGAGACTAGGGGTGGAGGGGCTGGGGTTAGGGGGAGAGGGGCTGGGGTTACGGGGAGAGGGGACAGGAGTTAAGGGGTGGTAGGAAGAAGGGGAGGTCAGGTCATGTTGGTGGTGGTTATTGGGGGAGGCAGGGGGAGAGGGGTGTTTGGAGGAGGCAGAGTCCAGCGGTGAAGGGCTCGTCCCAAACACTATCTGGTCCCTGTGAGCGGTGAGGGTGAACGGGCTGGATAGTCGATTCTGGGTGTCCAGCAGAGGCTTGTCTGACCACACATTATCAACACTCCCACCGTGGCATGCCTTACTGTTCAACGACAGCGACTTATCATCCTCCGACTTGAACTTGGACAGAGAGAAACGTCCTTTGGACAGATGTCCAATACTTATACTCCTGACTACCCGTGTTTTCCTGGTGGGTTGGTTGAGAACGTGCTTCAGAATGACCGTCCCTCCTCCCGGCGTGGCCACCAGTCTCTCTGCAGGCTGGCTCAGGGTAAAGCTGCACTTGTTGTCCTCTACGGGGAAGTCAGTCATGTGGACTCCGTCTATCTGGTAGCTGAGGGGCCGGGCCTTTAGCTTGCTGGGGCCAGTGTGATTGGCTGAGCGCCGCTTCCATAGCGGGGTGATGTTACTGTTGGACAGATCCACATCGTTCCCGCCCTCCATGGTGCGTCAATCACTCGTCTTTTCTTTGTCACTGAGGAGTCTCTCGTCTGACCCAACTGGTCCAACCCAGAAGAGAACTGCAATAACCCCTGGTTGTAAACACACAGAGAGCGAGATCTATCAAAATCAAAGCTGGAGGGTTATTAGGATAAGTCCTGACTTTTCAGGGTTAGGTCTGTCTGTGAGGTCACAAGTTGGGTCATTCCTTAGCTCTTGAAAACTCTAGGCAGCATTCTGCCTTACAGTTCTCAGCCATTCGCTTTGCCCATGACAGCCTCCTGTGAACTACAATTCCGACTCTGTTTTAACGTTTCGAAACGTTGTTAATTAATAATCGCTTGCCTATGGATTTCGAAACATTTATCTTTAATCAGCGAGAAGGAATCCTTAAAATATATTTTTTTAAATACACGTTTTGCACAGATCCATACAGCAATGGGCGTCTCCATCCAATGAAACGACACTTTCCACGTTATGCTTACACACAGGTGGTCGCCTCGTCTTCCGGTTGTTTTCCGCAAACAAGCGCTGTAACGCGGAGACATGTCAGCGTGGGAACCAGTGCTTGACCTGGGCCAGAGCGACCTACCAGCACTTCTCATTTTGGGGGAATTGCGTACCGGCTCCTCTTTAAAACAAAGTAGCCTAAATTAGCCCAGATTGACGCGCAAAAAACATTGAAGGCGAGAACTGCACTGAATAGCAATTGAGAGTGGGCATTAATAGTCTGATTCCGCTTTGTTCACGTTTATTTGCCGCTAGTCTGTGAGTGACCGTAGCCTGTTCCAGATTGCGCAGATTGAAAATATACCAGACTGAATGCTCATGATGCACTATTCCAAATTGTCAAACGAGGGTTTATAAAGTCATGGAAATTGGTTTCATAATGTTTGTTAATGTAATTTATGAAGGCACACTTAAATAGTATCAATCACTTAAAAATCGACATATCAGCCATTATCATAAACGGTGCGTGTCTGTGCGCGCCAGTGAGATGTTGCCTGAGGGGAGAGAACTGGACATTTCACAGCAGGTATAAAATAATGACAGACAGCAGACTAACTAGATAGCCAATTCAAAACATAACTTGTTGGCAGTTATCTTGCTAGTTAACTATAGCTAACTAAGCATTCATGTCTTTGTCGCCTTTCCACCGGTACTGTAGAGCCTAAATAAATCTGCACCGTTGGCAACCTGGGATTCACCTCTATTAAATAGCAGCCATGTCATTGCGAGATCGTTAGAAACAGCATAAATGACAAATAACTTGCTGTGCCTAGATCTCCCCTAAAACACGAATATTAGAGCCATATATATATAAACATGTCTAGTTAGATACCTTGCTTTGATCCATGATTAATTGAATGAGGGAATAATTGTATAAAGACAAAAGTATTTGGTTGTGATGTTGCAATATTTTATATCAAGGATGGCAACCATCCTCCAGGATAGCTACTGGGTGTGCAGGCATTTGTTCATGTCTTGGTCTAATCACATCTTAGCCTAAACATTAGCTGCTCAAGGAACTTGATAAGCAGACTCGGGTCTGGATAAAAAGCCTGCACACACCCAGGAGCTCTCCAGATGGAGGGTTGACCACGGTGACAAACAGCAGTGGTGTAAAGTACTGAAGTAGTTGTTTTTTGGGGTATCTGTACTTTACCATTTATATATATTTTTTGACAAATTTTACTCCACTACATCTCATATGTATATACTGTATTCTATACTATGCTGTCATTCACTTTAATAATGTTTACATATCTTGCATTACTCATCTCATATGTATAATCTCCTTTTCTATACTATTCTACTGTATTTTAGTCCATTCCACCCAGACATCACTTGTTCATATGTATATAGTCTTAATTCACGTCTACTTAGATGTGTGTGTATTGGGTATATGCTGTGTAATTTGTTAGATATTACCTGTTAGATATTACTGCACTGTCGGAGCTAGAAACACGAGCATTTCGCTACACCTGCAATAACATGTGCTAATGACATGTATGTGACCAATACAATTGGATCTACATTCCTAAAGAAAATAATGTACTTTTTACTCCTTACATTTTCCCTGAAACCCAAAAGTACTCATTACATGTTTAATGCTTAGCAGGACAGGAAATTGTCTAAATCACACACTTATCAAGAGAACATCCCTGGTCATCCCTACTGCTTCTGATCTGACAGACTCACTAAACAGAGAACCTCCCTGGTCATCCCTACTGCTTCTGATCTGACAGACTCACTAAACAGAGAACATCCCTGGTCAAACCTACTGCTTCTGATCTGACAGACTCACTAAACAGAGAACCTCCCTGGTCAAACCTACTGCTTCTGATCTGACAGACTCACTAAACAGAGAACCTCCCTGGTCAAACCTACTGCTTCTGATCTGACAGACTCACTAAACAGAGAACCTCCCTGGTCAAACCTACTGCTTCTGATCTGGAGGACTCACTAAACAGAGAACCTCCCTGGTCATACCTACTGCTTCTGATCTGACAGACTCACTAAACAGAGAACATCCCTGGTCAAACCTACTGCTTCTGATCTGACAGACTCACTAAACAGAGAACCTCCCTGGTCAAACCTACTGCTTCTGATCTGGAGGACTCACTAAACAGAGAACCTCCCTGGTCATACCTACTGCTTCTGATCTGACAGACTCACTAAACAGAGAACATCCCTGGTCATACCTACTGCTTCTGATCTGACAGACTCACTAAACACAAATGCTTCATTTGTGAATTTTGTCTGAGTGTTTAACTGTGCCCCTGTCAATCTGTAAATTTAAAAAACTAGAAAATCATGTTGTCTGTTTTGCTTAATATAAAGAATTTGAAACTATTTGTACATTTACTTTTGAAACTTAAGTATATTTAAAACCAAATACTTTTACACTTTTACTCAAATAGTATTTTACTGGGTGACTTTCACTTTTACTTGAGTCATTTTCTATTAAGGTATCTTTACTTTCCCCCAGGTATGACAATTGGGTACTTTTCCACCACTGATTAACAGTGGATTTGTACTTTGTGGGGAGTTAAGTGCCTCGATCGAGGCAACAATGGCAGGAGATGGTAGGTCTACATAGGGTCAGTCACTGCAGCATTCCAGTGTCAATAATGCTTACTTTTCCCATCTAGGCTATAATAATAGTCATGAACAATTGATTAAAAGTCAAGGTAAATTTGTATAACCCCTTAATTGAATAATCAGAGGTCTCTATAGCATAATGTTATTTGTGAATTTCGGTGAACATAGTCTAATGGACTGAATTGGAAAAAGACACCTGCACTTATTTCATCCCAAACCAAGCGCTGGTGGGAACACTACCCCTAACTCTATCAATGTGTGTGGATCAATTTAACTTATTACTAAATTATTTCTCACTGATATGAAAGACAAGGTCCTAATTCTTCCGAAACCATACCGCAAGCGATGCAAGTTAATGTTCAGACCGAGCGTCGGGGGGTCTTAACGCTCCCCCTACAGAACAAGCCTTCATCCACTGACTCTAACTGTAATGGAACTGGGTCAAGGGCTATGTCGTTCCTTTACCACTGCACCACTAGCCGAATAACCATGAAAAGTATCGGACCACATGAACCCTGATACAGTATGGTTAGAGGACCAGTGACAGACATGCATGTCGTCAGCGGAGTTTGTCCTAAATTATTTAAAAAAGGTCCAAAACGAGTTAAGGTCTAGTTAAAAACTATGCATCAGAACACGTTCAGACAACACATTGGAAAAGTGTCTATGCAGAGAAGTGGCTACAGGGAGAAACAATGTTGCCAGCGAGTTCCCACATTGAGCTATAAAAGAACTGCTCCTTCAGCGCACCGAGTCTTCCAGTAACCCGTGATGGATAACACTTACTTTCTATTGATTCGTGGTTTCCCTGTAAAACCTCGCCATGGTGCCTGTGTCCTGGAGTTCTCAATATAATAAGGCAACGTTTTCCTGTTGTTTGAAAGTTTATGCTTGAGGTAAACGGTTAATTTTGTGCAAAAAATCGTTGCCCCATCAGTAGTCCGGTGACCATCGGCTGTCTTCACCGTGTCTCGAACTCCGATATGTCATTGTGTTCTCTCCGGGAGTGTTGTGTGTTTAGCAGGAGACTAATAGAGAGGAGGAGGAATGCCGATTGCCAAACAGCACAGAAGCCTACCCAAATTCACGTGACGTTAAGCGCACTACAATTCAACCGAGTTGAACTTTTCACCATGTCAACTACAGAGAAGCAATAGCCCTGCGCCTAAACATTCTAGGACAAAAAAAAGGACAAGAAAACGTCCTAAATGATGTAGACTTGTGGCTCAACAAAATCAGTGTCCATTTGGAGAAAAAATGATCTACATTTGGGAGTAGTTTGTAAAGTGAAGTGTGGGACTAGTTCACAATCTGGCGCCTCCCCGTGGTTCTTTAGTGACGCCACAGTAGACTACAAGATGTCTAGAGTAGACATGTTTTTTATTTATTTTTATTTTATTTCACCTTTATTTAACCAGGTAGGAAAGTTGAGAACAAGTTCTCATTTACAATTGCGACCTGGCCAAGATAAAGCAAAGCAGTTCTACAGATACAACGACACAGAGTTACATGGAGTAAAACAAACATACAGTCAATAATACAGTATAAACAAGTCTATATACGATGTGAGCAAATGAGGTGAGATAAGGGAGGTAAAGGCAAAAAAAGGCCATGGTGGCAAAGTAAATACAATATAGCAAGTAAAACACTGGAATGGTAGATTTGCAGTGGAAGAATGTGCAAAGTAGAAATAGAAATAATGGGGAATGTGCATGTGTTTCTACTACTACAAAACTACACAACTTTGTCTACACAGATTCCAATGACAATGGTAACTCAATACTTCTGAGTGACAAATATATGTTAAATCTTATCTAATATGCGTTTGAAATAGTGTAGGCAAGACCTATACTAGCTCTCGAGAACCCAAGGGGGGCTGTCATGCCAAATTGTGTCCCCCTCTTAATTAAAGGGAAAGGGGGATGCCTAGTCTGTTGTACAACTGAATGCCTTCAACTGAAATGTGTCTTCCTGTTTAACCCAACCCCTCTATCACGTTTTATTTGCCATTTCCCGAAACGTAGCAGCGTGGATTTAACAAGATACCAGTTGAATAAGTTTATTTTATTTTCATGTTTACCAATACCTGTTACAGTTTGGGTCCTGTGTAATTCTTTCTGCAAGCGTTTCAATAGCCAGTGCAAACAAGAGGGAGAGAGGGAACATCCCGGTCTTGTGCCCCTTTCCAACGCAATTTAATCAGATAATGTATTATTTGTGTATATTTTTGCTTTACAGTTTGGGTCCTGTGAAGTTACTTCAGCTGGAATGTTTAAAGCTTCCACAGTTTTGAATATATTGCATATTGTATTAAACTGAAACATGTTTTTGTATTTGTTTAAGTGTCTTGTTTTTAATAAAACCCTATTTGATTGATATGTACCAAGTCTGGTAAGACTTTTGCCATTCTAGTGGTAATAAGTGTCACGCCCTGGCCAAAGAGAGGCTTTTATTCTCTATTTTGGTTAGGTCAGGGTGTGACTAGGTTGGGCATTCTATGTTCATTTTCTATGTTTTGTATTTCTTTATTGTTTGGCCGGTGTGGTTCTCAATCAGAGCTGTCTATCGTTGTCTCTGATTGAGAACCATACTTAGGTAGCTTTTTCCCACATGGGTTTTTGTGGGTTGTTGATTTCTGTTTAGTTTTTTTTTCAACTTTCAGGACTGTTTCGGTTATTACCTTTGTTATGTTTGTATTTAGTGTTCAGTGTCATTAAACAAACATGAACACGTACCACGCTGCACCTAGGTCCTCACCTTCTTCCACCAACAGTAAGATTTATTATTTTACTGTCACAATGGGTCTGTAATCAGCAGGGGATTTTCCTGGTTTTAATAGAACTGAAATAGCTGTTTGATACATGGAACTAGGAGGTATTGAAAAGAGTGACATGTTTGTTGTCATTACAGTAAAGAGTGGGGCTACTTTGTCCCAAAATGTTGAATAGAATTCTGTGTCACACCCTGATCTGTTTCACCTGTCTTTGTGATTGTCTCCAACCCCCTCCAGGTGTCACCTATCTTCCCCATTATCCCCTGTGTATTTAGACCTGTGTACTCTGTCTGTTGCCAGTTTGTCTTGTTTGTCAAGTCAACCAGCGTTTTAGGTCTCAGCTCCTGCTTTTCCCAGTTTCTCTTTTTCTCACCCTCCTGGTTTTGACCCTTGCCTGTCCTGACTCTGAGCCCGCCTCCCTGAACACTCTGCTTGCCTGCCGACCTGTACCTTTGCCACATTTCTGGATTATTGACCTCTGCCTGCCTGCTGTCCGGTAGCGTTGCCCCACCTCTGGTTTACTGACCCCTGGCTGCCTTGACCTGTCTATTGCCTGCCCCTGTTGGACTATTAAATCATTGTTAACGCGACGTTGTCTGCATCTGGGTCTTACCTTCATACCTGATAGTATGAACTGGCCATGACTAACCCAGCAGACCTGGACCAGCTGTGCAACGCCATCTCCTCCCAAGCAGCCTCCAGCACAAAAAATTGCTTTGTGGTCTGATGGAGAGGGTCCAAATGTTGGCTGAGCGCCATGACCTGGCGTTGAATATGCTGCTTGATCAATTCCGCGGGTTGTCTAGGGGGCAGCCTGCCACGGTGGTAACCCCATCGCCCCTTCAGTAACTTGGCGGTTAGCAGCACCGGCCACTCCACCTTCCCGGGAGCCCAGTTTACCTCCCCGGAACACTTTAATGGAGAGCCACGCACCTGTCGGGCATTTTTTAAACTCCGTGTGCCTCATTTTCGAGCTTCAGCCCTCCTCCTTCCCCTCGGATCGCTCCAAGATAGCCTACCACATAATTCCGGATGTCTGGGAGGGCCTTCACCTGGGCTACCACCGTATGGAAACAACAGCCAATGTGCGTGAGTCTGGAGGGGTTTGTGGAAGAGGTGAGGAAAGTTTTTGATGCCCCGTTCTGCGGGAGAGAAGCAGCCCGGAAGCTAATCCAGCGCCGGCAGGATGCCCACAGTATGGCAAGTATGTTGGAAGCGGAGAGTGCATGGAACCAGGAAGCACTGTTCGACATGTTCCTGTACTGCGTCTCGGAGGAGGTTAAGAACGAGCTTGCTGCTCGGGAGTTACCCAGGGATCTGGACTCCCTCATCGCTTTGACCATCCGCATCGATGGGCGATTGCTGGAATGACGGATGGAGAGGATATTTGATATTGCTCATATGGGCAGGGATTCCAACTTGCCTCCGCGTCATCCCGGGAAGTCCCCGACGGTCCCATTCCCAAAAGCACCCAAGGTTCCCGACCTTCCTTGTGAGTCACCGAAGACGGCTGAGGCACTGTTTCCCGAGACTATGCAACTAGGCAGAGCTGGGCTGTCGCCAGCTGAACGGCAACACAGGATCAACACGAGGAGCTGTCTCTATTGCGGGACTTTTGGTCATTTTGTGTCCTCATTGACTCTGGGGCCGACGAGAGCTTTTTGGACGCCACACTGGCTTCTGAGCTGAACATCGCCACTCAGCCTCTCTCCATTCCCATGGATGTTAGAGTGCTGGACGGGCGCTCTACAGGTTGGGTCACCCATAACACCACTCCCATCAACCTACGTGTGTCAGGGAATCACAGCAAGACAATTCAATTCCTGCTCATCAAGTCCCCACAGATTCCTGTGGTTTTGGGATTCTCCTGGCTCCAGCGACACAATCCCCTCATTAACTAGTCTACGGGCGCTATCATGGGCTGGAGTCCGTTCTGCCGCGCACATTGTCTGAAGTTGGCGCAAACCGCCCCGGAATGTCTTCCTGGGGGCTGGAAATTGGCGGAGTACCAGGACCTCCGGGAGGTGTTCAACAATTTCCTGGCCACTTCCCTTCCACCGCACCACCCTTATGACAGCGGGATTGATCTTCTCCCTAGCACCACGCCGCCCCGGGGACGTCTGTACTCTGTCGGGACCAGAGACCAAGGCTATGGAGACCTACATGGGGGACTCCCTAGCTGCAGAACTTATCTGTCCCTCTCCCGGTGACGCAGGTTTCTTCTTCTTGGAGAAAAAGAACAAGACCCTGTGCATTGACTACTGGGGACTCAATGACATTACTGTGAAGAACCGTTATCCGCTACCACTCATTTCCTCGTCCTTCGAGCCGCTCCAGGGGGCCACTGTTTTCTCCAAGCCTGATCTACGATATGCCTACCACCTGGTGTGGATCCGAGAGGGGGACGAGTGGAGGGTAAAACTAACCTGTCTCACGACGGTCTAACCCCAGCTCACGTTCCCTATTAGTGGGTGAGGGTAAAACTAACCTGTCTCACGACGGTCTAACCCCAGCTCACGTTCCCTATTAGTGGGTGAACAATCCAACGCTCGGCTTCTACGAATATCTCGTCATGCCCTTTTGGCCTCACCAACGCACCTGCCGTGTTCCAGGCTCTGGAGAATGATATTCTCTGCGACATGCTGAGCCGGTTCGGCTTCATCTATATTGATGACATCCTCGTTTTCTCCGCTCTTCCTCGAGCAAGAGGAGGAAGTCAGCGATCCCTCTGCCCAGAATTTCATCCGCCGCTGTCGCCGTACCTGGAAGACGGCCCGGGCCGCTCTGTGGAAAACCTCTTCCCGGGCCGCTCTGTGGAAAACCTCTTCCCGGGCCGCTCTGTGGAAAACCTCTTCCCGGGCCGCTCTGTGGAAACCTCTTCCAGGTATAGGTGACAAACTGATCGCTATTGGGAAAGCCCTCTGCAGAGGGTGGTGCGGTCTGCACAACGTATCACCGGGGGCAAACTACCTGCCCTCCATGACACCTATAGCACCGATGTCACAGGAAGGAAAAAAAGATCATCAAGGACAACAACCACCTGAGCCACTGCCTGTTCACCCCGCTACCATCCAGAAGGCGAGGTCAGTACAGGTGCATCAAAGCGGGGACCGAGGGACAGAAGCTGTTTTTCAATCTCAAGGCCATCAGACTGTTAAACAGCCATCCCTAACATTGAGTGGCTTCTGCCAACCTACAGACTCAACTCCAGCCACTTTAATAATTAGTAATTGGATGTAATAATTAGTAATTGGATGTAATAAATGTATCACTAGTCACTTAAACAATGCCACTTTAAATCATGTTTACATAAAATACATTACTCATCTCATATGTATATACTGCACTCTATACCATCTACTGCATCTTGTCTATGCTGTTCGTCCATCGCTCATCCATATATTTATATGTACATATTCTTAATCATTCCTTTACACTTGTGTGTGTATAAGGTAGTTGTTGTGAAATTGTTAGATTACTTGTTAGATATTACTGCACGGTCGGAACTAGAAGCACAAGCATTTCGCTACACTCACATTAACATCTGCTAACCATGTGTATGTGACAAATACAATTTGATTTGATTTGAGAACACCAGATGTGCCTCTGGTGAGATATACATTGAAATCAATGTATATTTTTCACCATGTAAGGTACAATTCAACATTTAGAAAACTGCCTTCATAGTCCATGTGCTGGAATATAATGGGAAATGGTGTATTCTTATTTATCAGGATGCCTACACCTCTGCTGTTACTACAGTAGGTGGCAGCATATGCCTCTCCAACTCAGCTCCTCTTTAAATGATTTTTTTAAAATAAATGTAACTCTTGCCAGAAATCCACATCTGCTGACCATCTCTAAGTGTTTGAGAACCATATGCTCCCCCACCCTCCATGGAGCTAGTGGACATTCCATGTCTGTAGTTTACTTGTATAGAATCAAAGTTAGACAGAACATATAAGGTTATCGTTAAAGAACCAAGTAGCACATTTTAGCAGATATGACATATGAGGGGGGTGGGCATTCCATAGAATGGGAGGATCATAGTATAAATATATATTTATTGTATACATTACATATATAGAATATGTGAGCAGACATTTAACAATAAAACACATTGACATTCCTACATTGTACGTACATGTCTACATGCATTGTACCTATATTTCTACGTTGTACATGCATTGTACCTATATTTCTACGTTGTACATGCATTGTACCTATTTCTACATTGTACCTATATTTCTACATTGTACCTATATTTCTACATTGTACCTATATTTCTACATTGTGCATACATTTGAAGAAAGACTGCCTCTTAAGTATTGTGGATGTTTGTATTACCTTATCAATGAAATGAAAGTATAGTGGCTGGTGGGTGTCTACTTGGGGTGGGTCCCTCCAAGAGACTGAAATGGGATGAGTGGAGGATCCTCTCACCTCAGATAAGTGTCTGAGGGCCTCCCATCATATCGCCCTTCTCATTTCTCACCAATAAGCACCATTTAAATCTTAGTTGTAAACGACAAACAAGGATTAATAATGATTCAACATTCTTTCCTACTCATTTTACAACCGATTTTACAAGTCATAAAAAATATAAATACAATTACATTGTAGTATATTTAATTCCTTCCCTCTCTCTCTCTCTCTCTCCACCCCCTCCCTTATTCTCTAAGACATTTACACCCCTCTATATATTTATATATAGTTCCTCATCCATTCTCCTTCATGAACACATATTTACCCTATCCTCCACACACTCATTCACTCCCGCCCTTCTATACACATTCATATTCACACCCCCCACCCACATATACACCCCCCCACACACACAAACAATTATTGTCTTACACAATATATTTCGTCTTTTATATTCGCAGTTTAAATTGCGTGAATATTAGTCCATGACAAAGTGTTGTGGAAAACAAAACATTCCTCCCATACCAGCCGCCCTACAGCAGTGGTCCTACAGCAGTGGTCCTACAGCAGTGGCCCTACAGCAGTGGCCCTACAGCAGTGGTCCTACAGCAGTGGCCCTACAGCAGTGGTCCTACAGCAGTGGCCCTACAGCAGTGGTCCTACAGCAGTGGTCCTACAGCAGTGGTCCTACAGCAGTGGCCCTACAGCAGTGGTCCTACAGCAGTGGTCCTACAGCAGCCGCCCTACAGCAGTGGTCCTACAGCAGTGGTCCTACAGCAGCCGCCCTACAGCAGTGGTCCTACAGCAGTGGTCCTACAGCAGCAGCCCTACAGCAGTGGCCCTACAGCAGTGGTCCTACAGCAGTGGTCCTACAGCAGCAGCCCTACAGCAGTGGTCCTACAGCAGCAACCCTACAGCAGTGGTCCTACAGCAGTGGTCCTACAGCAGCAGCCCTACAGCAGTGGTCCTAGAGCAGTGGTCCTACAGCAGCAGCCCTACAGCAGTGGCCCTACAGCAGCGGCCCTACAGCAGTGGCCCTACAGCAGTGGCCCTACAGCAGTGGTCCTACAGCAGTGGTCCTACAGCAGTGGTCCTACAGCAGCCGCCCTACAGCAGTGGTCCTACAGCAGTGGTCCTACAGCAGTGGCCCTACAGCAGCAGCCCTACAGCAGTGGCCCTACAGCAGCAGCCCTACAGCAGTGGCCCTACAGCAGTGGCCCTACAGCAGTGGCCCTACAGCAGTGGCCCTACAGCAGTGGCCCTACAGAAGTGACCCTACAGCAGTGGCCCTACAGCAGTGGCCCTACAGAAGTGACCCTACAGCAGTGGCCCTACAGCAGTGGCCCTACAGAAGTGGCCCTACAGCAGTGGCCCTACAGCAGTGGCCCTACAGCAGCCACCCTACAGCAGTGGCCCTACAGCAGTGGCCCTACAGCAGCCGCTCTACAGCAGTGGCCCTACAGCAGTGGCCCTACAGCAGTGGCCCTACAGCAGTGGCCCTACAGCAGTGGCCCTACAGCAGCCTCCCTACAGCAGCCGCCCTACAGCAGCCGCCCTACAACAGCCACCCTACAGCAGCCACCCTACAGCAGTGGCCCTACAGCAGTGGCCCTACAGCAGTGGCCCTACAGCAGCCGCCCTACAGCAGTGGCCCTACAGCAGTGGCCCTACAGCAGCCTCCCTACAGCAGTGGCCCTACAGCAGCCGCCCTACAGCAGCCACCCTACAGCAGTGGCCCTACAGCAGTGGCCCTACAGCAGTGGCCCTACAGCAGCCGCCCTACAGCAGTGGCCCTACAGCATTGGCCCTACAGCAGCCGCCCTACAGCAGTGGCCCTACAGCAGCCACCCTACAGCAGCCGCCCTACAGCAGTGGCCCTACAGCAGCGCCCTACAGCAGTTGCCCTACAGCAGTTGCCCTACAGCAGCTGCCCTACAGCAGCCACCCTACAGCAGCCGCCCTACAGCAGTGGCCCTACAGCAGCCGCCCTACAGCAGTGGCCCTACAGCAGTGGCCCTACAGCAGCCTCCCTACAGCAGTGGCCCTACAGCAGCCGCCCTACAGCAGCCACCCTACAGCAGTGGCCCTACAGCAGTGGCCCTACAGCAGTGGCCCTACAGCAGCCGCCCTACAGCAGTGGCCCTACAGCATTGGCCCTACAGCAGCCGCCCTACAGCAGTGGCCCTACAGCAGCCACCCTACAGCAGCCGCCCTACAGCAGTGGCCCTACAGCAGCGCCCTACAGCAGTTGCCCTACAGCAGTTGCCCTACAGCAGCTGCCCTACAGCAGCCACCCTACAGCAGCCGCCCTACAGCAGTGGCCCTACAGCAGTGGCCCTACAGCAGCCACCCTACAGCAGTGGCCCTACAGCAGCCACCCTACAGCAGCCACCCTACAGCAGTGGCCCTACAGCAGTGGCCCTACAGCAGTGGCCCTACAGCAGTGGCCCTACAGCAGTGGCCCTACAGCAGCCGCCCTTTCAGCAGTGGCCCTACAGCAGCCGCTCTACAGCAGTGGCCCTACAGCAGTGGCCCTACAGCAGTGGCCCTACAGCAGTGGCCCTACAGCAGCCGCCCTACAGCAGTGGCCCTACAGCAGCCTCCCTACAGCAGTGGCCCTACAGCAGCCGCCCTACAGCAGCCACCCTACAGCAGCCACCCTACAGCAGTGGCCCTACAGCAGTGGCCCTACAGCAGTGGCCCTACAGCAGTGGCCCTACAGCAGCCGCCCTACAGCAGTGGCCCTACAGCAGTGGCCCTACAGCAGCCTCCCTACAGCAGTGGCCCTACAGCAGCCGCCCTACAGCAGCCACCCTACAGCAGTGGCCCTACAGCAGTGGCCCTACAGCAGTGGCCCTACAGCAGTGGCCCTACAGCAGCCGCCCTACAGCAGTGGCCCTACAGCAGTGGCCCTACAGCAGCCGCCCTACAGCAGTGGCCCTACAGCAGCCACCCTACAGCAGCCGCCCTACAGCAGTGGCCCTACAGCAGCGCCCTACAGCAGTTGCCCTACAGCAGTTGCCCTACAGCAGCTGCCCTACAGCAGCCACCCTACAGCAGCCGCCCTACAGCAGTGGCCCTACAGCAGTGGCCCTACAGCAGCCACCCTACAGCAGTGGCCCTACAGCAGCCACCCTACAGCAGCCACCCTACAGCAGTGGCCCTACAGCAGTGGCCCTACAGCAGTGACCCTACAGCAGTGGCCCTACAGCAGTGGCCCTACAGCAGTGGCCCTACAGCAGCCGCCCTACAGCAGCCGCCCTACAGCAGTGGCCCTACAGCAGCCGCCCTACAGCAGTGGCCCTACAGCAGTGGCCCTACAGCAGCCGCCCTACAGCAGCCGCCCTACAGCAGCCGCCCTACAGCAGCCGCCCTACAGCAGTGGCCCTACAGCAGCCGCCCTACAGCAGTGGCCCTACAGCAGCCACCCTACAGCAGTGCCCCTACAGCAGTGGCCCTACAGCAGTGGCCCTACATCAGCCGCCCTACACCAGTGACCCTACAGCAGTGCCCTACACCAGTGACCCTACAGCAGTGGCCCTACAGCAGCTGCCCTACAGCAGTGGCCCTACAGCAGCCGCCCTACAGCAGTGACCCATTGCAAGCAAGCTCTCTTCAGCTCCCCAGCTTGTTGCGATTGTGGTCTAAATTCATGGAATGCTTCTGCGTAATCATATTGCACAATGTGTTCCGCTCCCATGCTTTAACACTCCCTTTCAAAACAGACTCAAAACAAAACAATCCAATTTTTATGGATTTCAATTAAGCTGACCGCTTGACAACAAAACATATTTTGTCGCCCTCTTAAGTAATTTTTCTGCTTCCCAGTCCCGTTACAATATGCCGTTTTAGAATGTGAAACCCTACCAGGGCCACGTTCAGTTTCCAAACGTTATCGAAGTTGCAAATATAAAAGCTATGCATGCAGCCGATGTAGTTCATTATTCGAGGTGTGTATCTGAACGTTCCAAAACGTTGCATCCTGCTGAACCCGCCCAAGTTGAATTGTATTTGACCCTACATGCCTGACAGTTTGCTGTAGCCTCCACTAAGTGGCGCCATTTGTCTTGTCTATTGCTAAACATCACATGCACCTCTCAATTGGGTGATAGGTGGACCCGCAGGAGCATGCTAAACAACAATCGTTTAAAAAACATATCCAGACAAAATAATTGACATTAATTATAATACAAAAAATGTATAATTAATTTCCATGTATTGTGATAAACACTTGTCACTCCCTCTTCAACCCAGCTACCCAACAACCACCCCAGGGCCAGTACACCTGCCTTCCTCCAGCAGTCACCCTCAGGACAGGCCGGGGCTTTAGATGTGGTGGGGTGCAGGAGGGGCAGAGGGAAGGTATCTGATCTGGGAAGAAGAGGAGATGGGGGGACAGAGGGTAGATATCTAGGAAGAGGAGAGGGGACAGGGGAGACAGATGGAGGGGTAATTGAGACAAATGATCCCACACACACTTTGATGAATGCAAGGTCGTGAGTCTTCATTGTGAGAGAGGGGGATCAAAAGGAATCATAAGGGGACGGGTTGAGAAGAGAAGCCTGCCCCCCTCCTCCCTTTAGGGGACGAGTTGAGGAGACAAGCCTGCCCCCCCCCCCCCCTCCTATAAGGGGACGGGTTGAGGAGACAAGCCTGCACCCCCCCCTCCCATTAGATGACGAGTTGAGGGGAGAAGCCCCCCCCCCCCTCCCATAAGGGAACAAGCTGTAGAGAGAGGCCTGTCCCCCCCCCTCCCTTTAGGGGACGAGTTGAGGGGAGAAGCCCCCCTCCCATAAGGGGATGAGTTGAGGGGAGAAGCACCCCCCCCTCCCTTTAGAGGACGAGTTGAACGGAGCAGCCCCCCCCCCCTCCCATAAGGGGACGAGTTGAGGGGAGATGGCTGTGAAGTGGGCTGTAAAGAGTGGCATGTTTATTTATAGGTGTGTGACAGAGCAAAAGGTCAGGCCGTGAATGAGAGACGAGAGGCAGCTCCCACAACTTCCACAGCTCCCACAACTTCCACAGCTCCCACAACTTCCACAGCTTCCACAGCTCCCACAACTCCCACAACTTCCACAGCTCCCACAACTTCCACAGCTCCCACAGCTTCCACAGCTCCCACAACTTCCACAGCTTCCACAGCTTCCACAGCTCCCACAACTTCCACAAATCCCACAGCTTCCACAGCTCCCACAGCTTCCACAGCTTCCACAGCTCCCACAACTTCCACAGCTCCCACAGCTCCCACAGCTTCCACAGCTCCCACAGCTCCCACAGCTTCCACAGCTCCTACAACTTCCACAGCTTCCACAGCTCTCACAACTTCCACAGCTTCCACAGCTCCCACATCCACAGCTTCCACAGCTCCCACAGATTCTACAGCTCTGATTGTTAAACAATGTCAAGGTTATTGTTCAGCTGACAGCTTTTCTAAAGAGCCAAAAGTCAGGGAATTTTAAAGAGATAAAACATCTATATTGTTTTCCTACCGTCACAGGAGCTAGAGAGGGAAAAGAAACCCTGCCAAGTGAGACACAGGAGAGGAGCCGGAAACAGAGAGGAGCCGGATACAGAGAGGAGACAGTTACAGAGAGGAGACAGAGGAGATGGATACAGAGAGGAGACAAATACAGAGAGGAGACGGATACAGAGAGGAGCCGGAAACAGAGGGGAGACAGATACAGAGAGGAGACAGAGGAGACGGATACAGAGAGGAGACGGATACAGAGAGGAGCCAGATACAGAGAGGAGCGGTATACAGAGAGGAGATGGACACAGTGAGGAGACAGAGAGGAGACAGATACAGAGAGGAGCCGGATACAGAGAGGAGACAGAGAAGACGGATACAGAGAGGAGACGGATACAAAGAGGAGCCAGATACATAGAGGAGCGGTATACAGAGAGGAGATGGACACAGTGAGGAGACAGAGAGGAGCCAGATACAGATAGGAGCCAGATACAGAGAGGAGACAGAGGAGACGGATACAGAGCGGAGACGGATACAGTGAGGAGACAGATACAGAGAGGAGACGGATACAGAGAGGAGACAGATACAGAGAGGAGACACATACAGAGAGAAGACAGATACAGAGAGAAGACAGATACAGAGAGGAGACAGAGGAGACGGATAGAGAGGAGACAGAGGAGACGGATACAGAGAGGAGACGGATACAGTGAGGAGACAGATACAGAGAGGAGACGGATACAGTGAGGAGACAGATACAGAGAGGAGACAGATACAGAGAGGAGACAGATACAGAGAGGAGACAGAGGAGACGGATACAGAGAGGAAACTGATACAGTGTGGAGACAGATACAGTGAGGAGACAGATACAGTGAGGAGACGGATACAGTGAGGAAACAGATACAGTGAGGAAACAGATACAGAGAGGAGACGGATTCAGTGAGGAGACAAATACAGAGAGGAGACAGATACAGAGAGGAGACAGAGGAGACGGATACAGAGAGGAGACAGATACAGTGAGGAGACAGATACAGTGAGGAGACAGATACAGAGAGGAGACGGATACAGTGAGGAGACAGAGGAGACTGACACAGAGAGGAGACGGATACAGAGAGGAGACGGATACAGAGAGGAGACTGATACAGTGAGGAGACAGATACAGAGAGGAGACAGAGGAGATGGATACAGAGAGGAGACGGATACAGTGAGGAGACGGATACAGAGAGGAGACAGAGAAGACCGATACAGAGAGGAGACAGATACAGAGAGGAGACAGATACTAAGAGGAGACAGATACAGAGAGGAGACAGAGAAGACAGATACAGAGAGGAGACAGATACAGTGAGGAGACAGATACAGTGAGGAGACAGATACAGTGAGGAGACAGAGAAGACAGATACAGAGAGGAGACAGATACAGTGAGGAGACAGATACAGAGGGGAGAGAGATACAGAGAGGAGACGGATATAGTGAGGAGCCAGATACAGAGGGGAGACAGATACAGAGAGTAGATGGACACAGGGAGGAGACAGTGAGGAGACAGATACAGAGAGGAGACAGATACAGAGAGGAGACAGATACAGTGAGGAGACAGATATAGAGAGGAGATGGATACAGAGAGGAGACAGATACAGAGAGGAGCCGGATACAGAGAGGAGCCGGATACAGAGAGGAGACGGACACAGAGAGGAGACAGATACAGAGAGGAGACAGAGGAGACGGATACAGAGAGGAGACGGATACAGTGAGGAGACTGATACAGTGAGGAGACAGAGGAGACGGATACAGAGAGGAGACGGATACAGTGAGGAGACAGATACAGTGAGGAGACGGATACAGAGAGGAGACGGATACAGAGAGGAGACGGATACAGAGAGGAGACAGATACAGAGAGGAGACGGATACAGTGAGGAGACAGAGGAGACGGATACAGAGAGGAGACGGATACAGAGAGGAGACGGATACAGAGAGGAGACGGATACAGAGAGGAGACAGAGGAGACGGATACAGAGCGGAGACGGATACAGTGAGGAGACTGATACAGTGAGGAGACAGAGGAGACGGATACAGAGAGGAGACGGATACAGTGAGGAGACAGATACAGTGAGGAGACGGATACAGAGAGGAGACGGATACAGAGAGGAGACGGATACAGAGAGGAGACAGATACAGAGAGGAGACGGATACAGTGAGGAGACAGAGGAGACGGATACAGAGAGGAGACGGATACAGAGAGGAGACGGATACAGAGAGGAGACGGATACAGAGATGTTTGATGCTGAGGGAAGTGTTTTACAGTTGCTTTATTTAGTCTTTCTAATGTCAACGCTCTTTCAGTGTACTCTTCATACATTGGACAATCACAATGCCAGTTCTCTCAATCAACCTTGTTATGACTTTGTGTAATAATGTTTTCATTGTCCAAATAAATAATCAGTGTTTAATCATCATTATAAAATACAGCAGCACCACCTGATATTCATCATCATCATAATTTACCAGACACTCCAGAGCAATTAGGTTAATCGCCTTGCTCTAGTCAGCTTGGGGATTCGAACCAACAACCTTTCGGTTACTGGCACAACACTCTTAACCGCTAGGCTATCAATGATTTCCATGTGTTGATAATGTGATCATTTGTGTTGATAATGTGATCATGTGTTGATAATGTGATAATGTGTTGATAATGTGATAATGTGTTGATAATGTGATAATGTGTTGATAATGTGATAATGCGTTGATAATAATGTGATAATGTGTTGATAATGTGATAATGTGATAATGTGTTGATAATGACCATATGCTGTACAGTTCCATCAGTGTGAGTCACCAGTGTACCCCATGCAGAGGGAACTCCAGTGTTGATACTGTGATAATGTATTGATAATGTGATAATGTGATGATAATGTGATAATGTGTTGATAATGACCATATGCTGTACAGTTCCATCAGTGTGAGTCACCAGTGTACCCCATGCAGAGGGGAGTCCAGTGTTCTCCCTCCTGTCCTGCTCTATGGGCTAAAGCCTTATACTGTACATGTCCTCTGCTTTAATACAGGAAACATCTCCTCCTCATACGACTCCTTCCTGCCGATGTGAGAGCACTGCGTGTTGATACAGGAGAATCGCACACACATCAGGCACTCATGTACGAGCACACACTAAATCCTTTTTCTACATCTTTACCCGGTTAATAAACCCAACTAAACCTGCTACCTCTATTCTCTGTCACCACAGAAGAAGATAAATCGACTTTCATCACTGCCGTGCTCCATATGAAGAGGAGCTTCATGTGTGTGATCAGGCAGTCAGCGACGGCTGCTATCTGAAAGGTGGATGAAACAAAGTCTTCTTCTCAGGAAAAACGTTGAGAGTAAAAGAACATTTGGAGAGGAGGCAGAGTTAATTTAAGCAATAAGGCAAGAGAGGGTGTGGTATATGGCCAATATACCACGTCTAAGGGCTATTCTCAGGCACGACACAACGCAGAGTGCCTGGATACAGCGATTAGCCGTGGTATATTAGCCATATACCACAAACCCCTGAGGTGCCTTATTGCTATTATAAACTGGTTACCAATGTAACTAGAGCAGTTAAAAGACAAGTTCAGTTGAAGACGGAAGTTTACCTGTGGATGTAGTTCAAGACCTACCTTCAAACTCAGTTTCTCTTTGCTCGGCATCATGGGAAAATCAAAAGTAATCACCCAAGACCTCAGCAACAAACAAAAAAAGTCTGGTTCATCCTTTGGAGCAATTTCCAAATGTCTGAAGGTACCACATTAATCTGTACAAACAATAGTACGCAGGTATAACACCATGGGACCAGGCAGCCGTCATACCGCTCAGGAAGGAGACGTATTCTGTCTCCTAGAGATGAAGGTACTTTGGTTCTGGTCAATCCCAGAACAACCACAAAGGAACTTGTGTCAGGAATTGTGAAAACTGAGGTTAAATGTATTTGGCTAAAGTGTATTTAAACTTCAGACTTCACCTGTATACCCGTGGTATACGGTCTGATATACCACGGCTGTCAGCCAACCAGCATTCAGGGCTTGAACCACCCAGTTTAACATGTACTATAATATCACTGCAGAGACTGGGGGGGGATAAGGTGGTCTACAGTCTGTAGTGGTAGTGATATATTACGTTACAAAACAGTAACATATTCTGTAGTAGAGAACTTAGTCTCAGTGATTTACAGGACAGATGATCAGAGAGTCATTATCATTCAAACTAAAGAAGCAGGGGTAGAGTCTCTCAGTGATTTACAGGACAGATGATCAGAGAGTCATTATCATTCAAACTAAAGAAGCAGGGGGTAGAGTCCCTCAGTGATTTACAGGACAGATGATCAGAGAGTCATTATCATTAAAACTAAAGAAGTGAGGGTAGAGTCCCTCAGTCATTTACAGGACAGATGATCAGAGAGTCATTATCATTCAAACTAAAGAAGCAGGGGGTAGAGTCCCTCAGTCATTTACAGGACAGATGATCAGAGAGTCATTGTCATTCAAACTAAAGAAGCAGGGGGTAGAGTCCCTCAGTGATTTACAGGACAGATGATCAGAGAGTCATTGTCATTCAAACTAAAGAAGCAGGGGGTAGAGTCCCTCATTGATTTACAGGACATATGATCAGAGAGTCATTATCATTCAAACTAAAGAAGCAGGGGGTAGAGTCCCTCAGTGATTTACAGGACAGATGATCAGAGAGTCATTATCATTAAAACTAAAGAAGCAGGGGTAGAGTCCCTCAGTGATTTACAGGACAGATGATCAGAGAGTCATTATCATTAAAACTAAAGAAGTGAGGGTAGAGTCCCTCAGTCATTTACAGGACAGATGATCAGAGAGTCATTATCATTAAAACTAAAGAAGTAAGGGTAGAGTCTCACAGTGAAAGAGTAGATACGGGACCTGGCCTCCACATTGTAAAATGAGACCTCCCCTTCTCCATAATCCGCATAATCCACAAACACCCCCACCTTCTGGTGCTTCTCTCTCAGGTAGAGATTCATCCAAAACGCTGTAGTCATCCCCATTCCACAGGCCTACAGCTCAGTGTCCATTCTCAGAACCTCTTGTAAGAATTCCACTCCTGTTGATGGACCTTCTTCTCACCCCATAGAATCCATCCATCCAGCCTTCTCCTTCACCTGCACCTCACAGTAGAATCTCCATGAGGAGAAGCCCTTCTGTCCTCACACACTGCCAGAACTATTGAACGTTTATATCACTGTCTCACCTGTTTCCCGTCCTCAGACAGGATGAGTTTGGGGGGTGTGTTGTGTTAGGATCCAGAGTCACATCTACTGCACTCTGCTGCATCTCCTCCTAAGTTCATCGTCACACAACTTCATCTCTTAATTGGGTGTCTCCTTCATATAAAACACAGCTCACCTCCAAGTCCCCACACACAGACTTCTGTGAACACTGATCCCAGACATGTCCTTGGTGTGTGGAAGAGGTGGAGGTGGTCATTAGTGAGAGAGAACTGCTCCAGCTCAGTGATTTCTTGCTACAGCTCTCTGATCAGACATACAGCACGTCTCTCAGCTGCTCTCTGCTTCTCCTCAATCACCTCAATAAGATCACCCTGGCTTGTCTGAGTTGAGCACACTAGAGCTGTGGAGACCTCCACACTCTCTGCTATCTCCTGCTCTGCATCTCTCTTGCTGAGCTCTATCGAGTGCTCTATCTCCTTAACCTTCTGTAGTCTATGACTTGGGTGACTGAAGTCTTTGACAAGTTTTTGGGTCTTCCTCTGACACCGCCTGGTATAAAGGTCCTGGATGGCAGGAAGTTTGGCCCCAGTGAAGTACTGGGCCTTACGCACTACCCTCTGCAGCGCCATACGGTCGATGTCGAGCAGTTTCCATACCAGGCGGTGATGCAACCGGTCAGGATGCTCTCACTGGTGCAGCTGTATAACTTTTTGAGGATCTGAGTACCCATGACAAATATGTTCAGTCTCCTGAGGGGGAAAAGGTGTTGTAGTACCCTCTTTACGACCGTCTTGGTGTGTTTGGACCATGATAGTTTGTTGGTGATGTGGACACCAAGGAACTTGAAGCTCTCGACCCGCTCCACTACAGATGAGACCGTCCCTATAGATGGTCTCATCGTTGTCGGAGGTGAGAGGTGTTGGGATAGAGCCTGAATTTTATGTGATGTTAACTTTCCTATACCTTCTGTGTCACTGTATTGTTGACGTTATGGTATGAAATACCTTCTTAATCACTGCCATCTTGAAAACACATCTCTCTTGTAAAATAGATGTTTAAACCCCAGGAAGAGTAGCTGCTGCCTTGGCAGGAACTAACGGGGATCGATAATAAATACACATACGAATTAAAGCAAGTCCAGCAGATATTGTCATTTAATCCAGTGACATCTCATTGAAAATGATGTTTCTCTGATGTTCTAATAATGAACATGTTTTGTCTCTTAGGAAAAACAGCAAGTGTTTATGATCCACACATACACTACCGTTCAAAAGTTTGGAGTCACTTAGAAATGTCCTTGTTTTTGAAAGAAAAGCTATTTTTTGTCCATTAAAATAACAACACATTGATCAGAAATACAGTGTAGACAATGTTAATGTAGTAAATTACTATTGTAGCTGGAAACGGCAGATTTTTAATGTAATATCTACATAGGCGTACAGAGACCCATTATCAGCAACCATCACTCCTGGCACATTGTGTTAGCTAATCCAAGTTTATAATTTTAAAAGGCTAATGGATCATTAGAAAACTGTTTTATGTTAG